>NC_056736.1:320689807-320832307 GCF_019279795.1 Protopterus annectens
CCCCTTTAAAACCCAAGGGGCGGGAAAAAACCCCTTTGGTTTAAGTTCTCACTGAAAAGTTTTTTTTTTTCAAACCCCCCCCTTTTATTTTAAAAAAGTTTTTTTTTGGCCAAAGTTTGTTTTTCCGCATTATTTGTGTTTTGCACTTTAAAAGTTTTTTTTGCCTTGTTAATTGTTGTAGGCTACACACTCAAGTGTGCTAGCAGATCTAAAGCATTTACTGTATTCTTGTGCCTAATTTCTGTTGTATAAGTGAAAAAAGAAAAGAAAAAAAAAACATCTTTGTTTCCCGCATTTCTGATCTAGAATAGTCCAGTTTTCAGGTCTTGCTGAATTCTAGGCTGTGTCATAGTTGCTGTGCTGCCCATATCCTTACTTGGATAGGAGGAAGCTTCCCTGTTCACCAGTGAGAGTGGGGAGCTCTGAGCAGCCTATCTGTCCCTGGAGGAGTGGTCTCAGCCCAGTAACTAGTAGCGTATTGTCAGTTTTGGGCCATTCCCTATCTCTTTCCAACTCCCTGCCTTAAAACCCGCTTTAGCATGGTTTTGAGTTAGTAACAGACTCAGCACAGCTCCTTGTGGTGTTCTGCAGAGTTCTACAAGCAGCAGAGAGTGAAAGAGAGACTTTAACAGACTATAAGTATTTTTTTCTGCTTTCCTACAAGCGACTGTTTAGTCTCACCGAAAAGCGAGTTTTCTAACTACCTGAGTTCTGCAAAGTTTGTTTTTCTGCATTTTCTGTGTTTTGCACATTAAAAGTTGAGGTTCTTCATCTCCCATTGCTGCAGTCCTGACATATGGGTATTCCGCTGTCCACCATCGGCCCGAATACCAAAGGGCTAGAACCGGCGTCGGTCATCGGCGCCTGAGACTGACGTCAGTACGTGTCAGTACAAATGTGCATGACCGACGCCATAACCTCAGTCTTTCTTGCCGCATGGTCCTAAGCAGAAGCAGAATTTGCAAGTGCCGTTCGGCATTCTGGAATTGTCGGTTTTCGAGTTTCAGACCGGAGACCAAGTTGGGCTAAGTACCCCGTTGGGGACACTTTTGTCTTTTTCTTGCCTCAGTCTTAACGGATGTCAGAAAAAGTTAATAACTGTATTTCTTGTGGGAAACAGATTCCTCATAGGGATTACCATTCACTCTGCATTCCTTGTTTAGGGCCTGAGCACGACGTTGTTGGGTGTCGCTTTTGTGCTACTTTTAACAAGCGTACTATTAAACGTCGGTTGGACTGTGCTAGGCTGGTGTTTGGTAAACGTTGTAATTATAACAGGCCATCGGATTCTCCGATGACTGGTTCTTCTAAGAAACGCAAAGAAAAGTCTTTGCGATCCAAACAGGATGAGGCGTCCACTCCGGACGCCGGTTCTGTAGTACCACTGGCTTCTTCAGCGGCTCCTTCTGAAAGTTTACCTGAGTCTCAAGGGGAGCCTTTGTTACTGCAGGAAGTGGCTTCTCCTGTGTTAGGCCAGGCTGAGGGTGCTTCTCTGATGTCAGTGGTTCCCTCCCCTCATAGAGTAGTTAGGCCTCCTCCTTCTCAAAGCAGAGCCCATTCTAAGTCTAAGTCTGCCCCTGCTGGTGCTAGTCTCCAGGGTCCAGCTCCTAGGAAGCACATGTTAAAGATGGCTGAAGATTTGATTACTTTAATTAGGGGTTCTATGCCCCCTGTGAAGAGGCCCAGGTAGAGACAGAGTTGGAGGGTTTGGTTCAGTCTTCCAATGAGTCAGATTCCTCTGTAGAAGAACTTCAGGATTTCCCTCCTTATTCTGATTCGAGGCTGAGGACTCTACTCCCTCTGCGCCCCTCCAGAAGATTTTTCTTTCTCTGAGACTTTGCATTCCATGAGGGAACATTTCAAATGGGAGGGCCAGGATTATTCTGATTCTCGTAAAGACTAAGAGAATTCTTGTTTTTGCCTCAGCATAGGCCCTTGGCTATTCCCCCTGTACTGGATGTTGTTCAGGATGTGTTTTCTGAGGCTGCCCTTAACCCAGATTCTCTGCCTCCTGCCCCGGTTAAACCAGATAGATACTACAGGGTTCCGCAAGCTCACAAGTACTTATATAAGAGTCCTAGGGCTGATCCTGAAACTATTACTCAAGGCCCCAAAGGGGTTAGGGCTTCTGTGGTTAGGAATCCAGTTCCTCTGGACAAGGATGCTAGGGCCCTGGATAGGTGGGGTAAAAAACTGTATACCTCTTCGACTTTGGCTATGAGAGCTTTAAATTGTCAGTTTCATATGCTCCGGTATCAAAATTATTTGCTGGGCCAATTGAAATGTAAAGTAGATGCTTTAGCTGAAGGTATTGAATGTAAGGAGCTTCAGGATTTAGTGCATGCTTCAGACCAAGTTGGTAAGCATTCTTTGCAGTGTGGTTTTGATGCTTTACAGGCTTCTTCCAGGGTGGCTGCTACTAGTTCAGTTATTCGTAGGCATGCTTGGCTTAAAGATCAGACCTTGTCAGAGCATGTTAAGGCTCGAATTATGGATGCTCCTCTACAATCTGATGTTCTTTTTGGCCCTCCTGTAGAATCAGTTTTGAAAAAAATGGAGGAAAAAGCTAAGTCTATGCAGACAGTTAAGGATTTTTTACAGGTTCAGCCCCCTAAGTTCAGTAGGAATTGGCCTGCTAAGGGATGGTCTTTCCCCTCTTCGGATTATCAATCTAGGGGCAGGTCGAGGCGAGGTAGAGGTAGGGCTTCCTCTCAGGGCCCTGTTACTTCTAGGTCTTTGAGTTCTTCTACCCCTTCTGCTGGGGAGGGCAGGGGTCAGTCCTTTCGGAAACAGACCCAATGACCCGTGTCTTCAGCTGCCGGACTCTGCCTTGCTGCCAGCCCCTCTAGGAGGAAAACTGAGACTTTTCAAAAGGAATTGGCATTTGGTTACCCAAGACAAATGGGTATTGGACATAATAAATCGAGGCTACAGATTTTATTTTCACACATTCCCTCCTTTCAAAGGTATGCCGGATGTGCCTCATCAGCAAAGACTGGAAGCACAGACTCAAATTTCTTCTCTGCTTCAGTTGGAAGCAATACAGGCAGTACCTTCTGCAGAAAGAGGCACAGGGTTTTATTCCCATCTTTTCTTAGTGCCAAAGAAAGGAAATACTTGGAGACCAATTCTGGACTTGTCCATTCTAAATACTTTTCTGGAAATTCCAAAATTCAAGATGTTAACACTGCAACAGCTGTTACCTATGCTGGGCAAAGATCACTGGATGGTGACTCTGGATCTCAAAGAGGCCTATCTTCACATTCCTATCAGGCCCAGTTGCAGGAAATTCCTGAGATTTCGGAATGGGAATTTGCATTATCAGTTCTCTGCATTGCCCTTTGGCTTGTCTACTGCCCAGGGTATTCACAAAAGTCCTGGCTCCAGTAATAGCTTTTCTCAGGCTACAAGGAATTCAGATTTATCCTTATCTAGACGACTGTTTGATTCTGGCTCAAGGCAAGCACGAACTTCTTCAACATCTGCAGTATGTAATGACAGTTTTAAGATGCCTAGAGTATTCTGTGAACGAAATAAAGTCCAGTCTAGTACCCTCACAAGAGATGTGTTTTCTGGGTGTGAAACTGAATACAGCTGCTCAGATGGCATTTCTTACCCCGGACAAACAAAGGAATCTTTACCTATACTTCCAACAGCTATCAGTAATGTCCAGGCTGACTGCAAGGACAGTCCTTCAAGCCTTGGGGTTCATGGCATCTTGCATTCTAGTACTTCCCAATGCCAAACTGCATATGAGGAAGCTACAATGGTATCTCAAAAGCGTTTGGACTCAACACTGCCACGATTTGGACACTGTCATTCGATTCTACCTTGCATTCAGAGAGAATTTCTGTGGTGGGCTCAGGAATGTCACCTAAACAAGGGGCTCTCTGTGACCCAACCAGAGGCAAGTCAGATATTAACAACAGATGCCTCGGAGTCAGCCTGGGAGCTCATTTCAGAGGAAAATGGATTCAAGACTTTGGGCCCCAGAGCTACTTCACTTGCATATCAACATGAAAGAGATGCTGGCAGTTCAATTTGCTTTGGAAGGATTCAAAGCCTACTTCAACCAGGACTGGTGTTGATTCAACAGACAACACGACTGTCATGTGGTACATCAACAAGCAAGGGGAACTCATTCTTACCCTCTTTGCAGACAAGCAATGCTGTTATGGGAAACTGCTTTGAATCTGCACATCACTCTTCGAGCACAGTTTCTGCCAGGAGCACAAAATTCTTTACCAGATGTTCTGAGCAGACAGATTGTGGATCCTCACGAATGGAAATTGGACCCTCAGGTATTTCTTCAGTTGACAATGGCTTGGGAACTCCGGACATAGATCTGTTCGCTTCTCCTCTGAATTTCCAACTGCCACTGTTTTGCACAAGGCTATTTCATCCAAAAGCCTGGAAAATAGATGCACTATCCTTCAGTTGGAGCAACCTTCACGTGTATGCTTTTCCTCCTTTGCCTCTTCTTCCGAAGGTGCTGTTGAAAGTCAGGAGGGACAAACCTTGCATGATCCTTATAGCACCGGATTGGCCTTGTCAGCATTGGTACCCTCTGTTGAGGAGCTTAATTCATGTACCACCTTGGCCATTACCACAGATTCCTCACTTATTGTCTCAGGAAAACAATCATTTTCTCAATGTCAGGGTGCAATCCCTACACCTGACAGCCTGGCGCATTCTGTTTTAGAGAAGGGGGACCTTCAGCTCCCTCAACAAGTTTTGGATGTTATTTTGGAAGCCAGGCGTCCTAGTACTCGAAAAGTTTATGCTGGTAAATGGAAGAGATTTTTTCTTTGGAGTTCAGCTAAAGGCTTTGATGTCGAATTGCCTAATTTGAGTTGTACATTGCAATATTTGACTATTTTATTGGACAAGGGTTTGTCCTTCTCTTCTGTAAAGGTGCATGCTGCAGCTATTTCTGCTCACTATGATTGTGACCCTCCTTTATTTTCACATCCATTGGTTAAACAGTTTCTTAGAGGGGCAAAGAATATCAGACCCCCACGGAGGGCTCCTACTCCTACCTGGGATCTTAATTTTGTTTTGGAAAAGCTGACTCTGCCTCCTTTTGAACCTGCAGTTACAGCTGAATTGCAGTTGTTGTCCTGGAAGACTGCTTTTTTATTGGCTGTTACTTCTGCTAGAAGGGTATCTGAATTACAGGCCCTCATGGCAGTGGAACCTTTTCTGATTTTTCACAATGACAGAGTTTCCTTACGTACTAATACTACTTTTCTGCCTAAAGTGATTTCTAATGTGGCATTGAACCAATCTATACATTTGCCTACTTTTTATGCTAGCCCCCAAAATGAAGGGGAAAAAGTTTTGCATTCTTTGGATGTACATAGGCAGTTGAGGTATTATTTGAGCAGAACCAAAGAGTTCAGAAGATCTCAACAATTATTTGTTTCTTTTGCTTTGACTTCACGAGGGAAAGCTGTCTCGAAACAAACTATTTCCAAGTGGATTAGCCATTGTATTGCTTTTTGTTACTCTCATCATGGAGAGGATGTTCCGGCTGGGATCAGGCCTCATTCTACTAGGGCTACGGCCACTTCTACTGCTATTTTGAGAGGGGTAGCTACTAAAGACATTCTAGAAGCAGCTACTTGGAGTTCTGTACATACCTTTACAAAGCATTATCATTTACCTCTTTATTCTAGGTCTAGGGCTGGGTTTGCCACTGCAATCTTACAGGGCATGTCTGCAGCTCCTAATGCTATTTAGTTGACCAGCCTCCCTTTTTTCCGTTGCTCTGGGATTCTACCCATATGTCAGGACTGCAGCAATGGGAGACGAAGAACATAGTACACTTTTGTACCTACCATAAATGTAGATGTTCGAGGATCTCCATTGCTGCAGTCCAATTTTCCCTCCCTCCTTCCGCCTTTTTCTTTTTGGGTTGGGGTTTGGGTGGTGTTTTTTGCATTCTGACGTCTGAGGCAAGAAAGACTGAGGTTATGGCGTCGGTCATGCGCATTTGTACTGACACGTACTGACGTCAGTCTCGGGCGCCGATGACCGACGCCGGTTCTAGCCCTTTGGTATTCGGGCCGATGGTGGACAGTGGAATACCCATATGTCAGGACTGCAGCAATGGAGATCCTCGAACATCTACATTTATGGTAGGTACAAAACTGTACTTTTTTTTGCCTTGTTAATTCTTGTAGGCTACACACCCAAGAGCGCTAGCCGTTCTAAAGCATTTACTGTATTCCTGTGCCTATATTCTGTTGTGGAAGTGAAAAAAGAAAAAAAAAAAAAAAAATCTTTCTTTCCCGCCTTTTCTGAACTAGAATAGTCCAGTTATCAGGTCTTGCTGAAATCTAGGCTGTGTCATAGTTCCTGTTTTGCCCACATCCTTACTTGGATAGGAGGTAGCTTCTCTGTTCAGCAGTGAGAGTGGGGAGCTCTGAGCAGTCTATCTGTCCCTGGAGGAGTGGTCTCAGCCCAGTAACTAGTAGCTTATTGGCCATTTTGGGCCATTTCCTATCTCTTTCAGACTCCCTGCCTTAAAACCCACTTTAGCCCGGTTTTGCACTTGTAACAGACTCAGCACAGCTCCTCGTGGTGTCCTGCAGAGTTCTACAAGCAGCAGAGAGTGAAAGAGACACTTTAACAGATTATAAGTATTTTTTTCTACTTTCCTACCAGCGACTGTTTAGTGCGGCCGAAAAGTGAGTTTTCTAACTATCTGAGTTCTGCAAAGTTTGTTTTTCAGCATTTTCTGTGTTTTGCACTTTAAAAGTTAATTTTTTGCTTTGTTAATTGTTGTAGGCTACACACTCAAGTGCGCTAGGGAATCTAAAGCATTTACTGCATTATTGTGCCTAGTTTCTGCTGTATAAGTGAAAAAAGAAAAAAAATCTTTGTTTCCAGCCTTTTCTGAACTAGAATAGTCCAGTTTTCAGGTCTTGCTGAATTCTAGGCTGTGTCATACTTGCTGTGTTGCCCATACCCTTATTTGGATAGGAGGAAGCTTCCCTGTTCATCAGTGAGAGTGGGGAGCTCTGAGCAGCCTATCTGTCATTGGAGGAGTGGTTTCAGCCCACTAACTAGTAGCTTATTGGCCATTTTGGGCCATTTCCTATCTCTTTCAAGCTCCCTGCCTTAAAACCTGTTTTAGCTCAGTTTGGCACTTGTAACAGACTCAGCACAGCTCCTCATGGTTTCTTGCAGAGTTCTACAAGCAGCAGAGAGGGAAAGAGAGACTATAACAGATTATAAGTATTACTTTCTACTTTCCTACCAGCGACTGTTTATTCTCGCCGAAAAACGAGTTTTCTAACCATCTGAGTTCTGCAAAGTTTGTTTTTCTGCATTTTCTGTGTTTTGCACTTTAAAAGTTGCTTTTTGCCTTGTTAATTGTTGTAGGCTACACACTCAAGTGTGCTAGCTGATCTAAAGCATTTACTGTATTCTTGTGCCAAGTTTCTGTTGTATAAGTCAAAAAAGAAAAAAGTTGCCTATATCCTTGCTTGGATAGGAGGTAGCTTCTCTGTTCACCAGTGAGAGTTGCGAGCTCTGAGCAGCCAATCTGTCTCTGGGGGAGTGGTCTCAGCCCAGTAACTAGTAGCTTATTGGCCATTTTGGACCATTTCCTATCTCTTTCAAACTCCCTGCCTTAAAACCCGCTTTAGCGCAGTTTTGTGCTTGTAACAGACCCAGCACAGCTCCTCGTGGTGTCCTGCAGAGTTCTACAAGCAGCAGAGAGTGAAAGAGAGACTTTAACAGATTATAAGTGTTTTTTCTACTTTCCTACCAGCGACTGTTTAGTCTCGCTGAAAAGAGAGTTTTTTAACTACCTGAGTTCTGCAAAGTTTGTTTTTCTGCATTATCTGTGTTTTGCACTTTAAAAGTTGTTTTTTTGCCTTGTTAATTGTTGTAGGCTACACACTCAAGTGCGCTAGCCATTCTAAAGTATTTACTGTATTCTTGTGCCTAATTTCTGTTGTATAAGTGAAAAAAGAAAAGAAAAAAAACAATCTTTGTTTCCCGCATTTCTGATCTAGAATAGTCCAGTTTTCAGGTCTTGCTGAATTCTAGGCTGTGTCATAGTTGCTGTGCTGCCCATATCCTTACTTGTATAGGAGGAAGCTTCCCTGCTCACCAGTGAGAGTGGGGAGCTCTGAGCAGCCTATCTGTCCCTGGAGGAGTGGTCTCAGCCCAGTAACTAGTAGTTTATTGTCAGTTTTGGGCCATTCCCTATCTCTTTCAAACTCCCTGCCTTAAAACCCGCTTTAGCATGGTTTTGAGTTAGTAACAGACTCAGCTCTGCTCCTTGTGGTGTTCTGCAGAGTTCTACAAGCAGCAGAGAGTGAAAGAGAGACTTTAACAGACTATAAGTATTTTTTTCTTCTTTCCTACAAGCGACTGTTTAGTCTCACCGAAAAGCGAGTTTTCTAACTGCCTGAGTTCTGCAAAGTTTGTTTTTCTGCATTTTCTGTGTTTTGCACATTAAAAGTTGCTTTTTTGCCTTGTTAATTATTGTAGGCAAGTGTGCTAGCTGTTCTAAAGTATTTACTGTATTCCTGTGCCTATATTCTGTTGTAGAAGTGAAAAAAGAATAAAAAACAAAAAAAAATCTTTCTTTCCCGCCTTTTCTGAACTAGAATAGTCCAGTTATCAGGTCTTGCTGAAATCTAGGCTGTGTCATAGTTCCTGTTTTGCCCACATTCTTACTTGGATAGGAGGTAGCTTCTCTGTTCACCAGTGAGAGTGGGTAGCTCTGATCAGCCTATCTGTCCCTGGAGGAGTGGTCTCAGCCCAGTAACTAATAGCTTATTGGCCATTTTGGGCCATTTCCTATCTCTTTCAAACTCCCTGCTTTAAAACCCGCTTTAGCGCAGTTTTGTGCTTGTAACAGACCCAGCCCAGCTCCTCATGGTGCCCTGCAGAGTTCTACAAGCAGCAGAGAGCGAAAGAGAGACTTTTGACAGATTATAAGTATTTTTTTTCTACTTTCCTATTAGCGACTGTTTAGTCTCACTGAAAAGGGAGTTTTTTAACTACCTGAGTTCTGCAAAGTTTGTTTTTCTGCATTATCTGTGTTTTGAACTTTAAAAGTGTTTTTTTGCCTTGTTAATTGTTGTAGGCTACACACTCAAGTGCGCTAGCCGATCTAAAGCAATTACTGTATTCTTGTGCCTAATTTCTGTTGTATAAGTGAAAAAAGAAAAAAACAATCTTTGTTTCCCGCATTTCTGATCTAGAATAGTCCAGTTTTCAGGTCTTGCTGAATAGTAGGCTGTGTCATAGTTGCTGTGCTGCCCATATCCTTACTTGGATAGGAGGAAGCTTCCCTGTTCACCAGTGAGAGTGGGGAGCTCTGAGCAGCCTATCTGTCCCTGGAGGAGTGGTCTCAGCCCAGTAACTAGTAGCTTATTGTCAGTTTTGGGCCATTTCCTATCTCTTTCAAACTCCCTGCCTTAAAACCCACATTAGCGTGGTTTTCCACTTGTAACAGACTCAGCACAGCTCCTCGTGGTGTCCTGCAGAGTTCTACAAGCAGCAGAGAGTGAAAGAGAGACTTTAACAGATTATAAGTATTTTTCTACTTTCCTACCAGCGACTGTTTATTCTCACCGAAAAGCAAGTTTTCTAACTACCTGAGTTCTGCAAAGTTTGTTTTTCCTGCATTTTCTGTGTTTTGCACTTTAAAAGTTGTTTTTTTGCCTTGTTAATTGTTGTAGACTACACACTCAAGTGTGCTAGCTGATCTAAAACATTTACTGTATTCTTATGCCTTGTTTCTGTTGTATAAGTGAAAAAAGAAAAAAAAATCTTTGTTTCCCACCTTTTCTGAACTAGAATAGTCCAGTTTTCAGGTCTTGCTGAATTCTAGGCTGTGTCATAGTTCCTGTCTTGCCCATATCCTTACTTGGACAGGAGGTAGCTTCTCTGTTCAGCAGTGAGAGTGGGGAGCTCTGAGCAGCCTATCTGTCCCTGGAGGAGTGGTCTCAGCCCAGTAACTAGTAGCTTATTGGTCGTTTTGGGCCATTTCCTATCTCTTTGAAACTCCCTCCTTTAAAACCAGCTTTAGCGTGGTTTTGCACTTGTAACAGACTCAGCACAGCTCCTCATGGTGTCCTGCACAGTTCTACGGGCAGCATAGAACTAAAGAGAGACGTTAACAGATTATAAGTATTTTTTCTACTTTCCTACCAGAGACTGTTTATTCCCACCGAAAAGCAAGTTTTTTAACTATCTGAGATCTGCAAAGTTTGTTTTTCTGCATTTTCTGTGTTTTGCACTTTAAAAGTTTTTTTTTTTGCCTTGTTAATTGTTGTAGGCTACACACTCAAGTGTGCTAGCCGATCTAAAACATTTACTGTATTCTTGTGCCTAATTTCTGTTGCATAAGTGAAAAAAGAAAAAACACACAAAAAATCTTTGTTTCCCGCCTTTTCTGAACTAGAATAGTCCACTTTTCAGGTCTTGCTGAATTCTAGGCTGTGTCATAGTTCCTGTGTTGCCCATATCTTTACTTGGATAGGAGGTAGCTTTCATGTTCACCAGTGAGAGTGGGGAGCTCTGAGCAGCCTATCTGTCCCTGGAAAAGTGGTCTCAGCCCAGTAACTAGTAGCTTATTGGCTGTTTGGGCCATTTCTTATCCTTTCAAACTCCCTGCCTTAAAACCCGTTTTGGCGTGGTTTTGCACTTGTAACAGACTCAGCACAACTCCTCGTGGTGTCCTGCAGAGTTCTACAAGCAACAGAGAGTGAAAGAGAGACTTTAACAGATTATAAGTATTGTTTTTCTACTTTCTTACCAGCGACTGTTTATTCTCGCTGAAAAGCGAGTTTTCTAGCTACCTGAGTTCTGCAAAGTTTGTTTTTCTGCATTTTCTGTGTTTTGCACTTTAAAAGTTGTTTTTTTTTGCCTTGTTAATATTTGTAGGCTACACACTCAAGTGTGCTAGCCGATCTAAAACATTTACTGTATTCTTGTGCCTAATTTCTGTTGTATAAATGAAAAAAGAAAAAAACAAAAAAATCTTTGTTTCCTGCCTTTTCTGTACTAGAATAGACCAGTTTTCAGGTCTTGCTGAATTCTAGGCTGTGTCATAGCTCCTGTGTTGCCCATATCCTTACCTGGATAGGAGGTAGCTTCTCTGTTCACCAGTGAGAGTTGGGAGCTCAGAGCAACCTATCTGTCCCTGGAGGAGTGGTCTCAGCCCAGTAACAAGTAGCTTATTGGCCATTTTGGGCCATTTCCTATCTCTTTCAAACTCCCTGCCTTAAAGCCCATTTTAGCACGGTTTTGCACTTGTAACAGACTCAGCACAGCTCCTTGTTGTGTCCTGCAGAGTTCTACAAGCAGCAGAGAGTGAAAGAGAGACTTTAACAGATTATAAGTATTTTTTTTCTACTTTCCTACCAGCGACTGTTTAGTCTCGCCAAAAAGTCTTTCCTAACTATCTGAGTTCTGCAAAGTTTCTTTTTCTGCATTTTCTGTGTTTTCCACTTTAAAAGTTGTTTATTTGCCTTGTTAATTGTTGTAGGCTACACAGTCAAGTGCACTAGCTGATCTAAAGCATTTACATTCTTGTGCCAAGTTTCTGTTGTATAAGTGAAAAAAGAAAAAAGTTGCCCATATCCTTACTTGGATACGAGGAAGCTTCTCTGTTCACCAGTGAGAGTTGGGAGGTCGAGCAAACTATCTGTCCCTGGAGGAGTGGTCTCAGCCCAGTAACTAGTAGCTTATTGGCCGTTTTGGGCCATTTCCTATCTCTTTCAAACTCCCTGCCTTAAAACCTGTTTTAGCACAGTTTTGCACTTGTAACATACTCAGCCCAGCTCCTCATGGTGCCCTGCAGAGTTCTACAAGCAGCAGAGAGTGAAAGAGAGACTTTGACAGATTATAAGTATTTTTTTTCTACTTTCCTACCAGCGACTATTTAGTCTCGCCAAAAAGGGAGTTTATTAACTACCTGAGTTCTGCAAAGTTTGTTTTTCTGCATTTTCTGTGTTTTGCACTTTAAAAGTTTTTTTGCCTTGTTAATTGTTGTAGGCTACACACTCAAGTGCGCTAGCCAATCTAAAGCATTTACTGTATTCTTGTGCCTAGTTTCTGCTGTATAAGTGAAAAAAGAACAAAAAAATCTTTTGTTTCCCGCCTTTTCTGAACTAGAATAGTAAAGTTTTCAGGTCTTGCTGAATTCTAGGCTGTGTCATAGTTCCTGTGTTGCCCATATCCTTACTTGGATAGGAGGTAACTTCTCTGTTCAGTAGTGAGAATGGGTAGCTCTGAGCAGCCTATCTGTCCCTGGAGGAGTGGTCTCAGCCCAGTAACTATTAGCTTATTGGCCGTTTTGGGCCATTTCCTATCTCTTTCAAACTCCCTGCCTTAAAACCCATTTTAGCACAGTTTTGCACTTGTAACAGACTCAGCACTGCTCCTCGTGGTGTCCTGCACAGTTCTACAAGCAGCAGAGAATGAAAGAGAGACTTTAACTGATTATAAGTATTTTTTTCTACTATTCTACCAGCGACTGTTTATTCTCGCAGAAAAGTGAGTTTTCTAACTACCTGAGTTCTGCAAAGTTTGTTTTTCTGCATTTTCTGTGTTTTTCACTTTAAAAGTTGTTTTTTTGCCTTGTTAATTGTTGTAGGCTACACACTCAAGTGCGCTAGCCAATCTAAAGCATTTACTGTATTCTTGTGCCTAGTTTCTGTTGTATAAGTTGAAAAAAAAAAAAACAAAAAACTATCTTTGTTTCCTGCCTTTTCTGAACTAGAATAGTCCAGTTTTCAGGTCTTGCTGAATTCTAGGCTGTGTCATAGTTCCTGTGTTGTCCATATCCTTACTTGGATAGGAGATAGCTTCTCTGTTCACCAGTGAGAGTGGGGAGCGCTGAGTAGCCTATCTTTCCCTGGAGGAGTGGTCTCAGCCCAGTAACTAGTAGCTTATTGGCCGTTTTGTGCCATTTCCTATCTCTTTCAAACTCCCTGCCTTAAAACCCACTTTAGAGCGGTTTTGAGCAATTTTGCGCATTGTGCAGCATCGCAAAATGTCACGCAGCACAGTTTAAGCAGTTTTAAACTATTCCCGGCTCCACAAAGACTGCTCTTCAATTTTTCCCTTAGAACTAGTCAAACTCTCAAAATAAGCACTCAACCTTCATTCTACAGCCCAGCACTTGCTCAAATTTCTCAGTAAGTACTAACAAACTTCAGCACTACACCCCCTTATACTATCCAGAAGTACAAGGCTCCCTATTCGTCCACCCCGAACAATCAATAAATCAGTTCTTTAAACCATCCAGGCATGTCCAAAGTGCAGTTTCAGGTATACTCTCCAGTCCAGCTGGTGAATCAGGGAGTCTTAAGGCAATGTTACAATTGCCTTATGTACACAGACAACCCTCTCCTCCTTCCAGCAAACTCAAATATATGTGAGATATGCAACTATACAGCCAAACTGAAGGCCGAGCTCTCTCAACCCAAGACTGGCACAGTCAGTCAGGAGGAGAAGGAAACCACTAGCACCACACAACCAGTCTCACATAGACCAATCACACCAGCAAATAAGACACATAAACTCAAAAAACATACTTGGAGGCTCTAAATAAAAATCTGCCAAAGCAACAGAGACCTCCAAAGCAGACATCCAAGCAACTGCTAGCCCACAACGACTTTCACATATCACATACTTCACAAAGTCAGTGTGCCATGCAGTCGCAGCCCCTAAGGCTAAATAACACACCTAATACACTAGTAATTGGAGACTCTATTGTCAGGCACACTGACGTCCCACTCACCAGACTGAACAAGGAGAAGGTCACTGTGAGCTGCCTGTCGGGTGCCAGGATCCGCCACATAACACATGCACTTAGGTCACTCATCAGCAGGTACAAATATGACTCTGTCATTGTCCATGTTGGTGTGAATGACCTGAGACGTACCTCCCTGGACTACATGAAAAGAGACATAGAGGAGCTCTCTGATCATGTAGCCCAGTCTGGTATGACCCTGACCCTGAGAAGCATCTTGCCCTCACCAAGAATGATGCTACAGTATAAAGGCAAAATGATCAATTTTAACAATTGGCTAAGCTATTGGTGTCATTCAAAGGGGATCCAGTGTCTATCAGCCTAGGATGACATGCTCGACAAGCCAGGGTTCTTCGCTAGGGATGGCCTGCACCTGTCATCCTTAGGCTTTAGAATGCCAGCTAAGGCTCTTGCCACCCCCTTAGTGCCTTTTTTAGGCAAGGCTCAAAAGACAAATCCACCTCCATAAACAATACCAGAAACAAAAAACTAAGGGTAATGCTACTCAATGCCAGAAGTCTAAACCTCAAGATGCACGCACTCGAGGCACTCTTCAATATGGAGAAAATCGATATATGTGCAGTAACAGAAACCTGGTTCAAGGCCCCAGAGAGCACCCCAGCACTACCAGGATTCAACTCATACCATTCTTTTCGGCCCCATAACTTGGACCAAAATACTAAAGGCGGGGGAGTATCCATTTTCATCAGGGATACACACACCTCCAGGTTAGTTGCACTGCACAAGGCAGCGGAAACCATCCATGTGCAACTAACAGTAGGTAAAACTGCTTTTCAGTTTGTAGCCTGCTACAGATCACCCACCTTGTCTCAGGAACCGCACTCGGCATTCCTGAGAACATTGGAGAATATGAAGGTCTCACCAAACACCATGATATTGGGGGATTTCAACTACCCAAACATTGACTGGGAAAACTACTCAAGTCCCAACTCTTTCGCCCAACGGTTCTTGGAGTTTATAAACTCAAATGCCGTGGAACAACTGGTCACTACTCCCACAAGAGGGGACAACATATTAGCTTTGGTCATCACCAACATGGGGGCTCAGTGTTCCACACCACAGGTAAACCCCTCATTGGTAAGATCAGACCATAAACTAATCACAGTGGACATCCAAATCCCGACCCCATCCCCAGCCAAGGAAACCACTGTGAAAACTTTCTCAAAAGCAAACTTCACAATTCTCAAGACAGAGGTGGAATGTTTCAAAGCCCCCGGGCAAATGGAAAATGCTACCCAAACCACAGAATCCTTTACAAATGCACTCTATGAGCACCTACAGGAATGTATGGATCATGCCATCCCAAGTAAAACAAAGACTCACTCCTCCAAAAACAGGAGACCAGTCTGGTGGATCCTGGCCATAAATAAGCTATACAACAGAAGGAGGAAACTATTACATGATAAGGCAAAATCCCAAAAAGGAATGAAGTAACAAACTGGAGTCCGACCACCACAATAAATGGAAAAATATTTATTTCGGACAAGCGCTTTCACGTGTACAAAACACGCTTCTTCAGATCCTTAATACAAATGATCTACTATGCAGTGCTTATATATACCCACATTAAGTGAATTCTCTTTAATTAAACTGTATACTTAACCAATCAACTAATAAAACAATCAGATAAAACAATCTAAAACATTTTAAAACCATAGCAACCGGAGCTGATTTAAACACCGGATAGAAAAACACTATATATTCTGCTCCACAGGTCTGCACAAAAAGTTTGCATGAAAACTTTTGCATGAAAACAACATAAACCATCTAAGAATAACATAACCCATCTTAAAAAATGCTCTATGAAGCTCTTAACTATGATTGTGTTGAAAACTATGCTTTCAATTTAGTTCATAACTAAACTAAATGTGATGTAGTTCAAAGGCTAATTTATAAGTCAGCCCCCCTGACTATGGGATGAAATAGCTGCTGGGATTCGCAATCATCCGTAAAATACCCACGCTGACAAAATTACTATCACTGACTGCACTCTGTCCAACAAAGAACCATACATTATATAAGTATATTTTATGTGAAAATGTGTCTCTAAGTCAGCAAAAACGTGTCTCATCCCAATATGAAATACTGTTATAACTGTCATATCAAAAAGACATTGTAATAAAAGAAAGACGTTGTAATGAAAAACAAACGTCATGCAATGTAAAACTATAAAACAAATGTAGATATGTAAAAACAAGTTCGTTAAAACTATTCAAATGAAACAAGCAACATTCTTGTTCTTAAATGTATAAAGTGCTTGTGCATGAATAATTTAATTAATCAAGTTAAGGAACAATACTTTTAAAAGGCATGCCTAAACAAATGTAAAATGCATCTCTCAAAAACAAGTTCGGAGCATATAATTAACTGAGTAATAAAAACCAGTGTGTATGAACCAATACAGATATAAGACTAAGTATAGATCAGAATGTAAATAACCATGAATGTTGACAAATATAAATTGTGATGCAGAGTTTTTAAAGCTCAATATGCAAACATGTATTAATAAATGTAAGCATAAAACATTGTCCGTTTTATAACGCAGCATATGAACATGTTATAAATGTATATACATGTGTCTAAAATCTACTCATATTGTATGAGTTTAAAAATAAATATTAGTACAAATCTGTTTAAAACAACTTTAAAAATGTCTACCAAGGCTTAAGCACCACATTCATAAATAATAAATAAATAAATAAATAGATATAAATAAACAACTTAATGTATAATGGTGAGATTGATTTAATAAACCCAATCCAACCATCAAAAATAAAATCTGATGTTCAAAAATCTATTGTGTTTTGTAATGAACTATATGAAAAACACAAGTACATATAGAAATCTCAATAGAATATGAAAGAGCGGACTCAGTTATTCAATCGATCATACAGTAGACACATATATTTTTGTCTGTATTTAGTTACTATTGGGTCTGTTGAAACTCAATGCATTTATATGTGAAGTGACCAAAATATACATAGGTGATAAACCAGCCTTTCGAAGATGTTGCTTGGAAAATATGTATAAATGTTTTCCCAGGAAAAACCATAATAAAAATATTTATTATGTTAAATAACCTTGGATGAATCCCGAACTTACTGATCCATGGTTGGCTTAACCATAACAGGTGTACCATTATTGCCATAACGCCTGCAGTAAAATAGATCATGTTCCCAATGCAACTATAGGATACTCTTATTTAGCACTGCATGCTTTTAGTGGAGCCCTCACACTCACATACTGATTTAAACCTGGCTCATATTGAGCCTTAAGTCTAAAAATCCAAGAGAGTTCAATTTGCTCTAAATCATTAAAGGTGTCTCCCTCTCTCACACTGGGTGTAACCACCTGTAAGACTCTGAATACAAAAGAATGTCCTGGATTAATCATAGTATGTTTCGCTAAGGCATTTTTAATGTCACATTTCTTAATGTCATTGACATGTTCCTGTATCCTTTCTTTTAGAGTCCTAGTTGTCATTCCAACATAAAAAGCACTGCATCTTTGGCAAGTAGCTAAATATATCAAATTCCTGTTATCACATGTAGCTGAAAAATGTGGTTCAAATCTGTAGGTTAATGTAGGATGTTCAAACAATTGATCAATCGTGATCAAACTACATATGTTGCATTTCTTACAAGGAAATGTGCCTAGTCTCTTGTCCTTGTGAGTTCTAGATCTTTTGTTGGAATTGCACGGTTCAATGCATAGTAACCTACTAAGATTTTTACTATTGCGGTAGGTAAAGGCAGGTGTGGGACCCACTAACTCTGCTATCCGTTGGTCAGTTAAAAGAATATGCCAATTTCTGGAAATAACATCTCTAATGCTTACCGTTTTCCTACCATATAAAACATTGTCTTTAATCTCCTGTACTTTCAATGCGTCATAACCCCTATCAATGAAGCAGTCTTCCAGAAATTTCCCCTGTTTGTAAAGTTCATCGTCTGTCTTGCACAGTCTTCTAATTCTGATGAACTGGCTTTTAACTATGCTGTCAAATACAAATCTGGGGTGCATGCTGTTGAACTGAAGTAGGGTGTTCCTCCAGCACTCCTTCCTAAAAACCGTAGTTTCAATGTTATGCTGTGGTCCCCTAGATATAGTTATATCTAGAAAATCTATACTGTAAGATGAATAATTCACTGTGAATTTTAAAAAATCTGTGGTTGATTCCAAATGTTGAACAAAAGAAAGAAGTTCAGCTGTACTGCCATGCCAAAACAAAAGAACATCATCCACAAACCTTTTGTAAAGACTAATTTTCTTAAAGTTGTCATGAGTAAAAAGAAAAGCCCGCTCCCAATATAACATTACTAAATTTGCGTATGTGTTAGCACAGGGGGTGCCCATGGCTACCCCCCACTGCTGTAGATATAACTGGTCTCTGAATTTGAATACATTATTTGTAAGTACAAGCTCCATAATCGCGCATAGTAAAGTTTCTTCATTTGTATTAAACTTATGACTCCTGTTTATGACATTCCTTAAAGCTTCTAACCCGACGATTCGAATAGAAGTAAACAAATTCTTCACATCTAATGTCACAAAAACACATTCTCCTGTTGTATCTTCAGATAGATTGTTTAAATGCTCTAGAAGTTCATAGGTGTCTTTCAAAATTGAGCTGGTGTCAGAGACCAAGGGTCTGAGTTTCTTCTCTAACTATACAGATAATGTCTCAGTAACCCATCCCTGGCCTACCACTATGGGTCTCATAGGAGGTGGAAAAAGGCCCTTATGTATTTTAGGCAAGCCTTTAATATAGGGTATTCTGGGCTTCTCAATGAAAAAGTATTGATATAAGTCATAATCAATTTGTCTGCACATTACATAATCATATAATTCTTGATGTACTTTGTAAACAACCTTTTCAAACTCAGTATAACTTATTGGTTTGTAGGTAGCTGCCTCATTCAATAATTCTAGCATGGCTTTAATATAAACATCAGTGTCCAATAAAACTATAGCTCCTCCTTTGTCAGCAGACTTTACAACTAAATCTCCTGCTCGTTTCAGAGAATAAATACTGTCCCATTCTGTAGTATAAGTATTAAAAAACATTGCACTATGTTTATAGTCATAATAATATTTATAAAAATCCCCTTCACAAATCTTCAGGAAGCATTCTGCAACGGGCGGTGGTGCAGGCGTGAACACACTCTTCTTTTTAAAACCAGTGTCCACGATGTTATTCATTGAACCATCAACGTTACTGTTCTTATTAAAAAACAACTTCAAAGATATATTACGAATGAAAAGTCTCAAGTCTGTGAGAACTTCGGATAGGTTACTAACCTGAGCAGGAATGTAGTTGAGACCATGATTCAACAAATTATGGTCTGTGGGTGTCAATGTATAATTGGAGAGGTTAACTACTAGACTGCTCCATCTCTCATCCGTCCTCTCTGGTCCTGTTGTTCCCCCGAATACTTCCTCTTCGTTCTCCCTCTGCTGTCGGACCTGCCTCTCAAGACATGTTGATTGTGTACAGGGAGCGGTAAAAAACACTCTATATTACTCTGAGCTATCTTCGGTTTAGCTCCTGGATTCTGCATGGTAGAGCGTTGTAGGGCCTACTGATTGGGTGGTGGCATATTATCAGTTCCTGGTATAGATGAAGAAAGAACTCCTGTTGATGACGTAGTAGTGCCTGGTGCTGTGGTTGTCAAGATTAAAGGGGAAACGTCTAGTTGGCTCGATTGCATATCATGTATAACAGTGTTGGTAGACGGTACTTATTCGTTGTCCCTGGTGTTTCTGTTCCTTGGCCAGACGAAAACTTGACTATTTGTGAAATCAAAATAGTCACGTTGCAATTTACGCATCTTGATCTGTTGTAACCTCTCCCCATAGGAAGAGGTTTGATTGAGTACTATCTCAATGCATTGCTCAAAAATGGCCCCTTTAAATTTTTCATTAATATCATTATATAGAGTCTCAGCTCTACTGTTCAGTTCATTCTCAATAGGAGTGAAATAATCTATCAGTAACCTCATATAATTGTAGCTCAGTTCTAGGTTCATCTGCTGCCACCTTTTTAACAAGTCCGGATGGCTATTGCCATAGGTAGGCATGCAGAGAACCCTCATGCCCCTAGGCACAACTTTGAAATGTAAACATGCCTCTAGATGTCTTCTCTGCCAAGTAAACCTTTGCAATTTATATAGCATGTTTTCTAACTCTTTCAAAGCCACATTAAAGTCATGTACATTCTCATTGCCAGTAGTACTGTTGTTAAAACCTGTTGTAGAGAGTTCCATAGATAGAAACGGATTGTCTCTCTTGTCCATAAGTGTCTCCCATCTCCTCTTTAAATCTGTCCTCTCTGGTGCATAATCCAACTCTATTGAAGTATTATCCATCGTGTGGCCGCAGCGACTCAAGTAGAACAACAAAACAAATAAAAACACAAAGTCGCTGTTACCCAAAGGTCCGATCCAAAAAATATGAAGTCCAAATGAATGAAGTAACAAACTGGAGTCCGACCACCACAATAAATGGAAAAATATTTATTTCGGACAAGCGCTTTCACGTGTACAAAACACGCTTCTTCAGATCCTTAATACAAATGATCTACTATGCAGTGCTTATATATACCCACATTAAGTGAATTCTCTTTAATTAAACTGTATACTTAACTAATCAACTAATAAAACAATCAGATAAAACAATCTAAAACATTTTAAAACCATAGCAACTGGAGCTGATTTAAACACCGGATAGAAAAACACTATATATTCTGCTCCACAGGTCTGCACAAAAAGTTTGCATGAAAACTTTTGCATGAAAACAACATAAACCATCTAAGAATAACATAACCCATCTTAAAAAATGCTCTATGAAGCTCTTAACTATGATTGTGTTGAAAACTATGCTTTCAATTTAGTTCATAACTAAACTAAATGTGATGTAGTTCAATGGCTAATTTATAAAGTCAGCCCCCCTGACTATGGGATGAAATAGCTGCTGGGATTCGCGATCATCCGTAAAATACCCACGCTGACAAAATTACTATCACTGATTGCACTCTGTCCAATGAAGAACCATACATTATATAAGTATATTTTATGTGAAAATGTGTCTCTAAGTCAGCAAAAACGTGTCTCATCCCAATATGAAATACTGTTATGACTGTCATATCAAAAAGACATTGTAATAAAAGAAAGACGTTGTAATAAAAAACAAACGTCATGCAATGTAAAACTATAAAACAAATGTAGATATGTAAAAACAAGTTCGTTAAAACTATTCAAATGAAACGAGCAACATTCTTGTTCTTAAATGTATAAAGTGCTTGTGCATGAATAATTTAATTAATCAAGTTAAGGAACAATACTTTTAAAAGGCATGCCTAAACAAATGTAAAATGCATCTCTCAAAAACAAGTTCGGAGCATATAATTAACTGAGTAATAAAAACCAGTGTGTATGAACCAATACAGATATAAGACTAAGTATAGATCAGAATGTAAATAACCATGAATGTTGACAAATATAAATTGTGATGCAGAGTTTTTAAAGCTCAAAATCCCAAAAAGGGAAGGCATCCCTGATCAGTACTAGCAAGAAACTTCGATCCCTCATAAAATCATGAAAGGCTAGCTTTGAAAGAAAAATTTCCAAAGACTCTAAAGATAATCACAACGTGTTCTTTAGCTACGTCAGGAATCTGGGTGGCAACTCTCAGATCTGCTCTGAGCTGGTGCAAAATGGCACAAAATACACTGAACCCATTGACATTGCCAACATCCTGGCGGACAGGTTCAGTGCAAACTTTACCCCCCCTTCCCCCCAAAAATGCCAGTGTAGATCCCAGAAGAATGCAGTCCCCCAGACATCACAGACATACAGGTGAAAGCAGCCCTCTCCAAGGTAAAAAACACAGCATCAATGGGACCGGATGGTATCCTGGGCTGTGTCTTACACAAGCTCCAAAATTAACTAAACCCTCACATAAATTCACTGTTCTAACTCAGCCTTACCACAGGCTATGTACCCAAAGAATGGCGTACAGCAACAGTGATCCCACTCCACAAAGGTGGCACCACAATGGATCCTGGGAACTATTGCCCTATAAGCCTGACTAGCCTGATCTGCAAGGCTATGGAGCGCATCATCATGGATCTCATAAAAAAAGACATTGGGAACCTCCAAACACTGGACCCTCCCCAATTCAGCTTTGTTAAAGGCAGATCTTGCCTCTTAAGCCTAGTTGGCTTCTTTGAGATAGTAACCAAAGCCATAGATGAGGGAAAGGTAGTCCACACAGCCTACCTCGACCTTGCAAAGGCCTTTGACACAATACCCCACTCTGGCATCATAAATAAGCTTACCAGCTTAAATATTAACCCTTATGTCAGAAGATGGGTTGCAAACTGTCTCAGAGACAGAACTCACATGGTCAGAGTCGCGGGTGACATGTCGGACTCTAAACAGGTTACAAGTGGCGTCCCACAGGGCTCAGTTCTGGGACCCCTCTTGTTCAGTATATACTTCTCTGAGGTACAGGCAAACATGGGAGGACTATGGTTTACCAAGTTTGCAGATGATTGCAAACTGGGAGCCATAATCGACTCACCAGCTGACACAAGCATCCTCCAGAAGGACCTTACGGAGATGGATACCTGGTGTCAGAACCATGGCCTCAAGCTAAATGCCAAAAAGTGCATAGTCATCCCCTTTGGGAAAAACAAAGTGCCCACAAACTACCACATAGGAGGTAATCCACTAAGTACGGAAGAAGTAATTAGGGATCTGGGGACCCAAGTAGATAGTAACCTCTCTTTTGACAATCACATTGCCAAAGTGGTTAGGAAAACCTTCTATATATCTCACCTAATCACAAAAGGGTTCACATCTAGATCAAGAGAGGTCATTGTGCCCCTCTACTCATCACTCATCAGGCCCATAATTGAGTACAATTCCCCATTTGGGATGTACCTTACCCGACACCTGCAACAGCTGGAGAGACCTCAAAAATACCTCACCAAGAGGATCATGGCCTCAAACTGATGCCCTATGCAGCTCAACTAAAGAAACTCCAGCTCTACTCAGTTGCTTACCACCTACTCAGAGGCGATCTCTGCCTGACGTACAAGGCCATGTTTAACCCGGAATTGTTGGACATGCTCCATCACAAGAAAACCAAATCCATTAGACCTATATGCTCCAGGGATTTAAACCTTAGCACAACAATAAATAGGACATGCTGGAGGGATAGATTCATATCCCAAAGGCTTCCCTCACTCTGGAATAGAATCCCAGTCCATGTTAGGCAGAGCCCCTCGCTGACCCTCTTCAAGAGAAATCTTGATGACTGGATGGGAAATCGTAAATTTACTCCCGGGATCACTTCTATGGCCATGCTGGACAGAGGCTCAGGAATCTAGTATAAAAGGGAGGCAAAAGCCAACACATTCTGGCTAGGCTTATAAATGCCCTAGGACAGATAGCCTAGCACCTACCTATGAACCTATGAACCTATGATTTATTTTTAAGAATTTTATAATAAATGGTAATATGTTTTTAAATATATATATATTAATCAATTAGTCAATTAAGGTGAATGGTATAAAAGTATGTATTCAGAAGTGTTTTATATCATGTCTGAGGAAGTCTGAGAGGTTCTTGGATGAAAACGCCTTGTGGAAAATTCAGCGTTTATGCTTGTGATTAAATGTTTCTGCGTACAGCACTTCCCTTGTCTGGTTTTTGGTTATGTTCTTTCAATGAAACCTACTCAAAAAAATGTTCCTTCGGATATCCCATTACCTATTCTGCAATGAAGCAATCACCTGATCTCCATTTTCAGAGGATTAGTAAAGTTTCATAGCAAATTAGTTTTGTAGCCATTAACAGTTTCTCAGTACCCATCTTCATGCTAAACCGCCTTTCTCAAGAAGAGCTAGGCCATTTGGTCCAAAAATAAATTTTGGGGTATCCAATCAGCCCTCTAGAATCAGTTTGAAGGATAATAATGTACTGCACTGCTGCACTGCTTTACCAGAAAGGCTCATCCAGACTCTGCTACACTTTGCTGTGAAGGAAAGGTTAGTTTGCTGTTATTTTTTGTATTTCTGTATTGCCTTTCTATATTTTGAATACTGTAGTTTGTTTTCTTTACCTTGTGTTTTGCTTGCATTCTGTTTTAACAGCATATTAAAACTTCAAAAGAGACCACAGCTCTCTCTGTTCTGAGTCAGGCAGAAATACCACTGTCTTTCTAGTTGCCCGCCTCTTATGTTAATCTGACCATATATCTCATTTCTCTCTACTTTCACTGGCTTATGTGAGTAATCACAAAACCATCACTTTTGAAATCCCACCCCTTCAATTATTTAAATTTATTGGCCATCCTACAGCATTTCATAGTACCAAAATACAAAAGTAACCACCCCTTTCAGTCCATCTTGCTGTTTTAAAAATAGTAACTCTCCACTAAACCTTAACTTTTTAAACAGGTAAAACTCAAGTTACCTACTTTCATATCTAACTTCTCTAGTGCACACTGCAGAGTGCATTCTTTTCAATCTTACCTTTAAGCATCCCTGTTACTAGCACTTTCTCTAATACCTAAAAAGATCATCTCTACTTGACTCCAAGTAGACTTTTCTCTATCTGTTAAACCTAGCACTTGCTCCTACAGTACTTATTACCTTGATACGGCTCTCTTATAGATAGCACCCCAAAAAGGTAAACCCCCATTTCTCAGTCACCCACGTCCCCCGGAATCTCTTTTAAAGTTTTTTTGTCTAGTCCTTCTAGCATGTCGAGGGATCAGTTGCTAGTGTCCTCTCCTGCTCAGCTGGTGAACCTGGGAATATTGAGGCAATGTTACAATTGCCTCATGTACACAGACAACCCTCTCCTCCTCCCACAAAACACAAATACATGCGAGAGATGCAACTATATGGACAAACTGGAGGCTGAGCTCTCTCAACATAGGACTGGCAAGACCAGTCAGGAGGAGAAGGTTACCACACACACTATAGACCCAGTCTCACATAGTACCATCACAACCTCAAATCATACACATAAACACACAAAGACATACTCGGCTCTGATCAAAATCTACCAAAACAGCAGAGGCCACCAAAGCAGACACCCAAACAACCACCACCTCAGAACACAACACCTGCAACACATAGACCTCACAGTCAGAGTGTCAAACAGTCACAGCCCTTAAGGCCAAACACAATGCCAGACACACTAGTCATTGTTGACTCCATAGTCAGACACACTGACGTCGCGCTCACCAGACTGAGTAAGGAGAAGGTCACAGTAAGCTGCCTGTCAGGCGCTAGAATCCGCCACATAACGCAAGCACTCAGGTCTCTCAACAGCAGGTACAAATACGACTCAGTCATTGTCCACGCTGGTGTAAACGACCTGAGACGCACCTCCTTGATCTACATGAAAAGAGACATTGAGGAGCTCTCTGATTATGTAGCCCAGGCAGGTATGACCCTGACCTTGAGCAGTATCCTACCTTCACCAAGAATGATGCCACAATACAGAGATAAGATGTTCAGCTTTAACAATTGGCTTAAACTCTGGTGTCATTCAAAGGGGATCCAATGTCTGTCTGCCTGGGATGACATGCTGGACAAGCCACGCTGTTTCAAGGGACGGCTTGCACCTGTCACCCTGGGATTGCGGATATAGGCAAAGGCTCTTGCCATCCCCATAGTGCCTTTTTTAGGCAAGGCTCAAATTCTAAACTTACGACCCTAGAACACAAAAAGGAAAAAAACTAAGGGTAATGCTGCTCAATGCCAGAAGTCTAAATCTCAAATTGCACGCACTCGAGGCCCTTCTCAGTATGGAGAACATCGATGTCTGTGCAGTGACAGAAACCTGGTTCAAGGCTCCTGAGAGTACCCCAGCACTATCAGGTTTTACCTCTTATCATGCCCGCCCCAAAATCCGGACAATACCAAGAAAGGAGGGGGGTATCCATATTCATCAAGGACACCCACACCTCAAGACTGGTGGCAACGCACGATGCATCGGAGACCATCCAGGTGCAATTAACCATAGGCAAGACTGCTCTGCAAATTGTAGCATGTTACAGGCCACCCTCACAAACTCAGGAACCTCACATGGCCTTCCTGAAAACACTAGAGGGGATAAATGTATCACCAAACACCATCATAGTAGGTGACTTTAATTACCCTAATATAGACTGGGAACACTACTCAAGCCCAAACACCCTAGCCCAAAAGTTCCTGGAATTCATAAACTCAAATGCCATGGAACAACTAGTCACCATCCCCACAAGAGGAGAAAACATACTTGATCTCATCATCACGAACATGGGAGCACAATGTTCAACACCGGAAGTATACCCCTCACTGGTGAGATCAGATCACAAACTAATCTCGCTGGAGGTCCTCATCCCACCCCCACCTGAAATAAAAAAGACCACAGTAAAGAACTTCTCGAAAGCCGACTTCACACTTCTAAAGACTAGTGTGGTCTCCTTTAAGGCCCCCGAGCCGGCGGAAAACAGTACTCAAGCCGCTGAATCACTTACAAATGCCTTCTACCAGCACCTGCATGACTGCATGGATAAGGCAATCCCAAGCAAAACAAAGACTCTTTGTACCAAAGGCAAGCGTCCAGTCTGGTGGACCCCAGCCATAAACAAACTCTACAACAAAAGGAGGAAGCTACTACAAGATAGAGCAAAATCCTTAAAAGGTAAGACACCCTTGATCACTATAAGTAAAAAACTAAGAGCTCTCATAAAATCATCCAAAGCAAATTTTGAGAGAAAAATAGCTAAAGACTCAAAAGACAATCATAAGGCCTTCTTTAGCTATGTTAGAAACCTGGGAGGAAACTCCCAAATATGCTCAGAACTAGTTCAAAATGATGTGAAGATTACTGATCCTACAGACATTGCCAACATACTGGCTGACAGGTTCAGTGCAAACTTCTCCCTCCCCCAAAAGGAGAGATATCTATACCAAGCGATTGCAGCCCCCAAACATCTCCAACGCCCAAGTGAGAACTGCTCTCTCCAAAGCAAAAACACAGCATCCATGGGACCTGATGGTGTCCCCGGCTGTTTGCTCCACGAACTCATCGAGGAATTAAACCCACAGCTAGGACAGCTGTTTAATCATAGTCTTACCTCTGGATACGCACTCCAGGAGTGGCGCACTGCAACTGTGGTCCCACTTCACAAAGGCGATGCCTCCACCGACCCTGGAAATTACCGCCCATTAGCGTGACAACCCTTATCTGCAAGGCCATGGAGAGGATCATAATCGACCCCATAAATAAAGACATAGGGAATTTGCAGACTTTGATCCATCCCAGTTTGGCTTTGTCAAAGGCAGATCATGCCTTCTAAACTTGGTTGACTTTTTCAAACAGTCACCAAAGCCATTGATGAGGGAAAGGCAGTCCATACAGCCTACCTCGATCTGGCGAAGGCCTTCGATACAATACCCCACTCGGGTATCATTGAAAAACTCATCAGCTTAAATGTTAACCCATACATCACAAGATGGGCTGCAAACTGGCTGAGTGACAGAACCCACAGGGTCAGAGTTGCTGGCGCCATGTCAGACTCAAAGCCTGTCACAAGTGGTGTACCACAGGGCTCAGTCCTGGGCCCACTCTTGTTTGGCATCTACTTTTCCAAGTACAAGCAAACACAGGAGGGTTATGGTTGACAAAGTTTGCAGATGACTGCAAACTGGGTGCCATAGTAGAAAACACATCTGACACAGATATCCTTCAGAAGGGTCTCACAGAAACGGATAACTGGTGCCAGAGCCATGGCCTAAAGTTAAATGCCAAAAAATGCATAGTCATACCCTTCGGGAAAAACAAGGTTACCCCTAGCTACCAAATAGGTGGCAATCCACTGAGCACAGAAGAAGTTATCAGGGACCTGGGGACCCAGGTTGATAGTAGTCTGTCATTCGACACCCATGTAGCTAAAGTAGTTAGGAAGACCTTCTACATTGCCCACCTTATCATGAAGGGATTCTCATCTAGATCAAGGGAGGTCATAGTCTCCCTATACTCATCACTCATCAGACCAATGATTGAGTACAATGCCCCATTCGAATGTATCTGACCCGACACTTGCAGCAGCTGGAGAGGCCACAAAAGTTCCTCACCAAAAGGATAAAGGGTCTCAAACATCTGTCCTATGCTGCCCGACTGAAAGAACTCCAGCTCTATTCAGTCGCCACCGCTTGCTCAGAGGTGACCTTTGCCTAACATACAAGGCCATGTCAAACCCAGATTTGATGAATATGCTTCACCTCAAAAAATCTAGATCCGTCAGAGCCACAAGGGCGGGGGACTTAAACCTCGACACGGCTATTAATAGGACGTGCTGGAGGGATAGATTCATCACCCAAAGACTCCCTATGCTGTGGAATAAAATCCCGGTATATGTGAGGCAGAGCACCTCGCTGGTCTTGTTCAAGAGAAATCTTGACCAATGGATGGGAGATCGCAGATATACCCCAGGGATTACCTCAGTGTCACTGCTCAACAGAGGCACAGCAAAATAATGGGTATAGTTCCCCATACTAAAGGGGTGGCGTAAGCCACAAAACTATGGGCTAGGCTTGTAAATGCCCTCGGGCAGATAGCCTAGTATGAACCTATGAACCTATGAACCTATGAACCTGCAGGGGCAGATTATTCCAGGGATATAGGAGGTGTTGCATAATGAATGTATCTTTCTATCTCATTCTTTATATATGCTAGTGAAGATTTAGGTCCCTGGGTCTGGTGTTTGCTAAGATAAAAGATGAAGGATAACAGTTTATAATGGCACTTTAGGCAAGGCACAAATTGCCCCTCAAGGATCTATAAGATACAAACTACAAGAATGAACCTTCTAGTATGTCTTGGTAGCTCAGGATATTAAACCCTAAAATCAGCTTAATTAGGAATCTTTGTGCCTTTTGCAGTTGTTTGAAACAAGAGGTACATTCTGAAAGGGGCATTGCACTCTATAATTGGTTGAATCAGTGCTGAATATAAGGGAACAATGGCATCTTTAGATCTTGATGTTATAGCCTCAGCTATCGGTTGTGCTAAGTACAAGGATTTTATGAATATAGTTGACACATGATGATTGAAGGAGAGGGAACTGTCAACCCTGGTACCCATGTCCCTGACTAAAATTTCATTTTGTAGTGGAGTATTGTCGGCATTATATATTGAAAATATGGGTTGCTTGCCAAACAAAAAATGTTATACTTTTTTGCATTTAACTTCAACACATTTTCAGTACCTCAGGTATTAACTAGGGTAAGCTCTTTCTAAAGTCTATACATATCAGAGTGGGTCGGCACAATAATATCACATTTCTAGTCATTTGAAAACAGGTAATCAGAGGTCTTCATTGTCAGTTTATAGTTCAGAAAACTAAATGCTGAAAAGGAGAGACCCCAGTTCAGAGCCCTGGGGGACCACACTGGATACTTCCATAGTTTCTGATGAGGCATCAGCTGCATGAACTATGTGTGTTCGGTCTATTAGTCAGCTTTCTATCTGTCATACCACATAAGGATCAATATTTTAAAACATTTAGCTTACTTGAAATGTCTGCATGGGCTATGCTATCAAAGTTTTGGCTAGATCAAGAGATGCTGCGTGAACAGCACAACCACTGTCAACAGCCTGTTTGAGTCTCTTGAGGAAGTTGGATTTAATAGGCAGAATCTTTTTTAATAAATCTCAGCTGATGAGAGGCTAGCCTAATGATGTTCTGGATAATATATTTGATGAGTTCACTTACGATATGCTCCACAGCTTTCCAGATCAGGATCATAAGGCTGATGGGTGTATAATTATTTGGATGACTACCTTTGTGGAGGGTCATAAACACTGTGGTGCACCATCATAAACTAAAACATGTGAATGAACAATGCATATCTATGGAAGGTAGACAAGATCAATGGAACATGTTAATAATACGTGGAAATTACAAGCTGAAGAGAAAAGTGCATCAGCAATCATCTCAAAAAGTGACATACATCCACAAGCAGTTATGGATGTCATCATAATATGTATACAGACATATAAAAAGACTCATCCTTATTTGTGAAATCTGACATAATCCTCAAAATTTCTGATAAAAAATGAATTAAGTAAGGAGAAGGGTAATCATGGCTAACAGTAGCAAGCAAGGGGTGTGGGACGTGTATGGAAAACACAAGTAATGCACACACCCAAGGAAGCATGGTGATAGAAAAGCAGATGTGGGCTGAGGGTAAAGAAGATGAGTACAAAACAGGCATGATGGAAAAGGAAGGTCAGAGGGAGAGAAAGAGTAGCATGGGCAATTTTGTTTTTAGAGGGAATAGGCCCCATTTTTTTTTTGGAAATAGAAAGAATGGAAAACACATGTAAAGAGGAGGTGGGAAGAAGTGCAAGTAGAAACATATAGCAAATATCCCAAGACATGATGGACAAAGGTTGGTAATGCACGTAAAAAATAGTTAAGGTACACACACAGCACATATGGAGTATACAATGCCAGTAAATGAAAAATGGCAGAAGGGTAGGGAGGCATATCACCCATGATGCACCTAAAAAATACATATGCACAATGCACAAACCAGTGCCAACATGTTGCAAACTGAGTGACAGTCATACCAAAAGGAGTATCACTAATGGTAAGCATGTATCAGTGAACATGAAATGAGGAGTGCTGTCACTGAAGTACACAATGGACATCAAACACCATCATTCATTAGGCTGTCAGCCCTGCAAGTGTAAGTCAAGCAACAACAAGAATGACCAAATCCAGGCAAGAAAATGCAGGAGCATACAAGCAGAGGGCAGACTAGAAACTTCAACCCTGCCGTGAAAAGCAAACAGCTAAGCATAGTGCCAAACAGCAGTACTGCAGCAAAAGAGTAATGCAGACATGTAATAAACCAATAAGTATTCACACAACCAACAGATGAGATGCAGGATCCATATGCCGAAGAACACATCCTATACCAGAGACAACACACACAGGTGTTTAGATATACAACATAGATGTGTGACATGTAATGACATTACATAATCCAAACAGGAAGATTGAGTTATATTGGCTATGCTTGTAATGCATATCTCTCAACCTCTTACAGCAGGAAATCTAGACAAAGCCATAGATAAAAGTGTGACAAAGGCACAAAATTAACGACAATTTTTAAATATTGCTCTGACAAACTTAGAAAGTTGGTAGAAGAAAGTTGATATAATAACAGGTTTTTCATTATCATAAATTTTCTGCAGGATATGAAGTCTGAAACTCAAATATCTGTCATTATTCTTGAAATTCAATCTTTAATGATTTACCACTAATTTGCCAGAAAACCACGATTTTATGAAAAACGGACCAAAAATATGAGGCATAATCTGGGCAGTCTGCAAAAATCTGTACAGCTGAGAGGTATTGTAAGGTCTCTTAAGCCATTAGCCTAGTAATCTCCTATGAACATATGAACCTATGAACCAATGACATGGATTATGAAATAGATGGTGATACATGTATGAATAATAAAAGTTTAGGAATGTAAGTCTGCCCATAGACAGGAAGCATTCTAGTATCTGGATAATGCACAACACACAACTAAAGCATAAACACTCATAGGATCTACTCAATTGACACCACCCTGTGCGTATATGCCTCGCATGTGTATGATACCCAGCATGGTGGCATATGGTCATTTTGTAATAGTACACCTACATTACAATGAGGCTGCATTACAGGAAGGTGAATATACCTGTATACATATGCCATATATACATGAAACATACAGGTCAAAGCTATAATGGGGAAGGAAGATAGGCAAAAAAATGCCCACATAAGTAAGGAAATGCTAGCAAGAGAAAGCTGTCACAGAATAAAGTAGGGCAACCACAGCTAAGGAGATACATTGCACATGTATGTGTCCACAGCACAAGATAGATGGCAAGTCATTGCAAGGTACATTGAGGCAAATGGCCAATGGCTGAAACATGTCCATAGTGCATTGGGGATGGCTATAAACATGTCTGTGTACAAATGACACAAAAACACAGTAATGTGTAGCAATTAACCAGTAAATGGAATAGGTACACAACAAAAGTAGGTTTGAATATTACATAGCCATATATACAGCCATGCAAACATAATACAACAGGTGGCACATCTACTGTCACTGATATGTCATAGTACTTGTGTAAGACTGATCAAAGGACTGTAATGTGTACACAAGTATAGCACAACAAAATGGAAAAATTGCATGTACCTAGGTAAGTATTACAAGAGAGGTTGTGTGTCAATCATATTAGGCCATATGCCATTGATTCCTTGTAAATCAGTGCATTTGAGCTACAAATGCATAAATATATAAATGTATGCTAACCTGTGTATACATGTCTTAATATAAGCTATGCTCAAAAAGACTGGTAAGTGCCATAAGCAAGATATGGACAAAAGAAATGGAGTTATGATTGAAGCTATACATTATATCACCTCTATACATTCAATAAGGGACCAATGAATGCCAATGCAGTATGTCAATGATACATGTGCAGCTGTACTTATCACAATACTCTACAACAACAGTAGTAATAAACTGTGTATCATGTGGCACAATAATTGCCAGTAAAGGCAAAAGAGAGAGACATTTTGCCAGTGGGACAATGTGACTCAACCATGTTACATAAGGTAGTAAATCAAGGACAAGTCATGTTTTTTCTGAATAGACAACATATGACAGCAAAAATCAACACACAAATGGGTGCAATATATATATACAAATAGATAACGTGCATATAAACATACTTGACTGACAACACAGCGTTATGTGAAAAGAATGGGAATAATGTAGTATGTGATTTGCTGTTATTCCTTTAAAGTATATACATGACCCACACAAGAAGAACAATTGTGTCCCACTCACATCATTCTAACTACAACAGTCATATGTGTCACATACAGGGCCAGAGTGTATCTGGCATAATGTTATGCTGCACATAGAGATTGAAGGAGTAGCAACTCTGCCCATATGATGCAATGTCTGCAGTAATGACAGCATGCAATAATAATGTAAATAATAATGGTAATGCATGCATCATTTGCTAATGTGTGTCATAATATAACAGCAAGATAAAATCACATATGACCTGACATGTGCAGTGATCAATATGACATATATCCATAAAGCATGATAGCAATATGGGACATGTGCACAATTGTGCCTATGCCTTACCAAATGGCATGTTGAAAACACCATGGTGGCAGCATTATATAAGTAGATCATACATATAATACTTAACCCCTGAGAGACTACCATGATGGGGTTGAACATCAGAAATGATCTCCCTAGCAGTCTCCTGAAAGGAGTCATGAATGGCCCATGCCATGTCCTGAAAAAGGTTTCCCGTCAGGTCACTCATCTGTGTCTGGCACACATCAGTCACTAGATCTTGGATTTGGTCCCGGATGTCATCAGCCTGGCATTGTGGGAGACATCTTTGACACTCATCTTCAGGAAAAATGGCACATGCAGGTCCTGGTTGTTGTCATCACTGTCATTGTCACTGTTGTGGTTTCCATGCTGGTCATCGTAGTCTGACTCATCTGGTAGTAACTGGGTGTGTCAGTGGTGGCTTCCAGTGGGTGAAGCAGCATGGGCCCCATGCTCTATCACAATTCAACACAGGAACATTATTCATACATAACAGTTATTAACTTACAAAGAAAAGAATAATCAAACATTCTGACATAACGTACACATTCTACATGTTTTAGTTTCATAGGTTCATAAGTGTTTACTAGGCTAGATTCCACAAGGGCCTTTTTAAGCCTAGCCATGCATCCCAAATCTCTGACAAGTTTTGGTACCCTTGATAAGTGTAACCAGGGGCTTGGGAGATGAAACATTTACAAGCAGGGGCCTGGGAGATGAATCATTTATAGGCTTCCTGTGTCCATTAGAAACACAGTTACCAAACCAGGGATGAATTTCCTGTTCCCCATCCAGTTGTCAAACTTACACTTGAATGGGGTGGGGGGGAGCATTGCTTCACATGGATGGGGAGTCTGTTCAAGAGAAGAGGTAGTCTCTGGGATGCATACCTGTCTCTCCAACATGTCCTACTTATATCACAGAGATGGTTTAAGTCTTTAGAATGGGTAATTATGGTGCTGTTTGATTAGTGGATCTGCAAGAAATCCATCAGGGTGGGGGTCTGACAATACCTTGAATGCCAGTCATAGATTCTCTCCTCAACAGCCTGTAGGAGACAGAGTACAGGGATAGAGCCTTGAGGCGGTCTGCATAGGATATGTTTCTTATGCTCTGCATTCTTTTAGTGAGGAATGTCTGTGGACATTCCAATTGTTGGATATGCCTAGTTAGGTACATACCAAACAGGACATTGTACTCAATGATAGGTTTGATGAATGCTGAATACAGTGGAGTGGAACAAAGACTTCCTTGGAGCTATATGCCATACCTTTGTTTATAAGTTGCACAGCATAGAATGATTTCTTCACTACTGTGGACATTTGATGGTCAAAGGCTAGATTACCATCTATGTGTGTCCTCAAGTCCTTGACTATTGGGTCAGCTCCTACAGGTGTTTTGTTAATATGATAGTTACCAGGGGTGGATGACTTCCCGAAGAATACTATTATGCATTTTTTTGGAATTTTGTTTTAGTCAATGGCTCTGATATCAGTTGTTTGTCTGTGTTAACCCCTTATTTAGAACATTTGTGTCAGTGAGGTATTCCATGACTGCTCTTAATTTGCAATCATCTGTAAATTCAGTCAGACAGAGGCCACTGACATTGGCCATGACTTTGGAGAAGTAAATTGCAGAAAAGACCAGTCCCAGGACCAGTCCTGGAGGGACTCCACTTGTAACTCACCTCTTTGTAGAGGAGAACTCTCCAATTTTAACTTTCTTTATCCTGTAGGTCATCCAGCTGGCTATCCATCAGATGACATAAGGGTTTATAACTAACCTCTTGAGTTTGTCAACAATGCCTGAGTGGGTTATTGTGTCAAATGCCTTGGCCAGGTCAAGGTAGACAGTGTGAACCATTTTTCCCTCATCTATTGCTTTGGTGACCTTCTGAAAGAAGTCCACCAGGTTGAGTATGCATAATCTACCCTTGACAAAACCAAATTAGGTTGGGTCCAGTGTCTGGAAGTTTCCTATGTCATTATTGATGATTTCCATGATAATTCTTAACATGGCTTTGCATAGGAGACTAGAGAGACTTATGGGTCTGTAGTTTCCAGGGTCTGTCAATGGCCTCCGTTTGTGCAGAGAGATGATTGTTACTGTTCTCCATTCATGAGGCAACAAGCCTGTTTGGACTACAGTTAAATAGCAAATCCAGAGCCCCTGACAGGTCATGTTTCATGCTGTTTAGTAGGCATCCTGGGAATATTTCTTGGGCCCATTGCTGCAGTGTTTTTGGCCTTAGAGGGGCCATTAAGGACCTATCCCCTGGTGATAGCTTGGGGAGTTATATTTGACAGTATGTCCTGAGAGAAGGTTGAGGGGGAGAGAGGGGTAAAGTTGTAGCTGAATTTGTCAGCCAGATGGTTTGCCATGTCTTCTGGCTCAGTATAGGAGATTCCATTAACAAGGAGCTCTGCATGCAGTTGTGTATTGCCTTTAAGGTTGTTGACATAGTTAAAGAATGCCTTGTTGTCCTTGGCCTCGGAGGGCAAATTTACCTCAAATGTGGCTTTGGTCAACTTTATTTGTCCTCTGAGTTATTTGTTTAATTTGAGGAGAGTGCTTATATCTTGCTGAGTGTTGCCCCTCCTAATTTTTGCCATGATCGTCTTTCTTCTGTTACACAGCCTATTGATGTTGTGATTCCACCATGGTGGCTTGTCTTTTCATTTAGTCCCGTATCTTTTCCTGGTGGGTAGAGCTACCTCTGTGCAGCTACTCACATGCTTGCAAAGGGTTTCTGTGAGCAGTTCTGGTTTATGGGGGCTTGACATTTTTGCATGTTATCACTTACTAGTAGGAAGTTAACCTTAGAGTAGTTCCCAGATATTCCAGGGTTAGCTGGGGTTCCAGGTTTTATCTTTCCTTCAAAGGAGACCATTTTGTGGTCTAACCTTACCAGAGAAGACATTACACTAGTGAGTGTGCAGCACACTCCAATATTAGTGAGGACCAGAGCCAGTATGTTTGCACCCCTCACTGGTATATTGGCTATCTGGTCTGGAGTTTGTGTTTTCAAAATCTAGAAATATTTATTTGGTATCAAATATGATTCCCAGTTAATAGTGCGGTAATTAAAGTTGTCCATGAATATGGTATTGGGCTGGATGGTGAGTATTTAAAATACATTTAAATACATGTTATGGGATTCCTGGGTCACAGAGACGGACCTATAACTTGCAAGGAAGTGGTATGGGATTTTGCCTAAGGTGATTTAAACATGGAGAAGCTCAAGTGCATTGCTCTGTTTTACAAATTTTTACTAATATGTATGTGATGTTACATTGCAGTCTGATCCTTATCCTACTATAACACCCTACTTGAAGTCTGGAATACATTCAATCCAGTCAATAATAAAGTAAAAAAGGGTGAAAAATGTACATCACAGTCATATGCCAAGCATGTGAAATAAAGCAGAATCTTTGAAATGTACATTACAGCCATATGTCAAACATGTCTGAAAACAAATTCATTCATTGATAAGCCAAAATGTATACCTCCATTAAAATACATATTCATTACTTATGTATACAAACAAACATCAAATGCATCATGAGACACTGTATGTTGTGTTGCTATATGTGTAGTATAACAAACCAGAGATTGCACAATGCACAATAAATCCAATGCTAAACTTCTACTGAACCTGCAAAAAAACAAAGCTCCTTCTCTTCACCCATAAACCCCATAGCTGCAACAAAACAGTAAAATATTGCTTAGTTAACCTAGACTAGATCCAGTCTTACTGAAACTAGCCTGTTTTTCATACACTTGAACTCAAATCCAGCCATCTTACATTAAGAAGGGCTCCCTTGCACCCCTGTGACAGAAGGTTGTGGATATAGATTTGTCTGAGCTGAGGACTGCTGGCAGAAGGATCATTGTGTGGTTCCCTATTGGTAGTCTAGTTTAAAACTGTTTAATTTTGTATATAAGCCTCACATTTGTGCAGAGCTGAGCACAGTGTGAGGGTTAGCAGTGCCTTGTATAGAAGCAAATGTGTAGAAACCCTAGACAATTGTTGAATGTTGGGGCTGGGAACTTGGAAAGTGACCTACATATATACCGTATAACCTCTATCTAGAATTATGCTAATAGTGGAATTGGTTTTAATATGTAAATATGTAACAGTTTCTCTGCATTGTATTTCTCTATTGTATTTCATATTGTATTGTGCTGTTCTGTCTTAGTGTGTTCTGTATGGAACTTTTCTCCCCGGGCCTCCGCTGAAAATGGACATATATCCAGTCGAACTTTCCCAGTCAACAAATGTAAAAAAATATAAATAAATAGACAACAGTCAACGAAACCCTCCCGGGTTCCCTGCTGTTCAGCAGGCAACACAGCTGCATACTTCTGCACTGCAGGGAACTCAGCTGAGCACTGGGCAGCATCACCCTGCTTTTTTATCCCAGATCTTTTATGGAATAAATCACCTTTTTAATCCTGGAGCAGTAGCTGGTTTAATTTGCCCTCTCACTAATTAGTACTTAAGAATTACCTGCTACTATGGACAGTCAATTTCCCAACATTTCTCCAGCCAGTCTGACTGACATGGGCATCCTGAGGCACTGCAGTAGCTGCCTCATGTATACTGACAACCACTTGCTCTTAAAGCAAAAAAATACTGTATGCGAGAGATGTAACTATACCATGAAACTAGAGTCAGTCCTCTCATGTAACAATATGAAAGACATCAAACATGTTGTCAGCACACACACCTCTCTACTCACACAAGATAAGGTCAAGACACATAAACCCAGATATGTGGAGGTACTCATTAAGAGCCTACCAAGACCAGAGACCCCCCAAGTCAAACAACCTACACATACTGCTATGCAAGCAGAATCCACCACTACACCTAACAACACACATATCAGTGCCTCAACAATTAAGACCCTAAGGTAGAACACCTCAAAACCTAATGTCCTAGTCATAGGCAACTCAGTATTGAGACACACAGATGTCCCCCTCACCAGGTTGGACAAGGAAAAGGTGGCTGTCAGCTGCCCGTCAAGTGTCATAATCCATAAAATCACAGATGCACTCAGCAACAGTTACCATTACGATTCTGTCATAGTACATGTTGGAGTGCATGACATGAGATGTACCCTTCTGGACTATATGCAGACAGACATGTCTAAACTCTAAGATTATGTGCCCCAGGCAGGTATATCCTTAGCTTTAAGCAACATTCTACCTTCACCTAGGATGATGCCACAATGCAGACAAAAAATAATTGAATTCAACAATTGGCTTAGCTTCTGGTGTCACTCCAGTGGCATCCAGCATTTGACAGCCTGGGAAGACATTGTCAAAAGACCATAATGCTTTGCCAGAGATGGCCTTCACCTGTCTTCTCAAGGCTTTCAGATACTGACAAAGATTCTTGTCTCCCCCATAGTGCCTTTTATAGGCAATGTCAAAACAAAACTTCCTACGTAAAGAAATCCACTAGAGACAAACTCAAGGTCATGCTGCTTAATGATAGGAGGCTAAACAGTAAACTGCTCTCCCTGGAAACACTCCTCACCTTAAAAGATGCTGATGTCTGTGCAATCACCGAGACTTGGTTCAAGGCCACAGAGAGTACCCCAGCTGTACAAGGCTACAATGCCTTTCACACGTTCAGACCAGAAAACGAGCATGAAAGAACCAAACGTGGAGGAGATGTATTCATCTTCATTAACTTCAAATGCACCTTGAGACTGTTAAAACAGTATATGTATTTATTTATTTATTTCCAGTTTGATTACCAGGGAAGTCCACTGGGCCCAAGAGACCCGTTTTCAGTGGAGGCCCGGGGAGAAAAGCTCCAAATACAGTATACAGTACAGATATAGTAATACAGAAATGTAAAGATACATTATCTAGAACAAATTGCAACAAAGGTACATACAGTGTTGCACAATAGTCAGACAAACATCATTGTAGATGATTTTAAGGGTTATACAGGTTCATTTATGAGAGCACTCATTGCATAGTATGTGGGGAAAACACTTTACGTACAGACCTTTAAAATAGAAATATAAAATATTTACAAGCACACATTTAAAGTATTAAACTATTTACAATATTTACACACCTCTTGAGCTACTCCTGGTCCAAATAACTATAGGCAAAATACCCTACCACATCATCACTAGCTATAGGTCCCCCACCATGAACCAGGAGAGGCACACTGACTACTGTACTTGCTAGAGTCACTCAGTATACAGCCAGACACCTTGGGCATTGGAGATTTCAACCATCCTTCTATCGAATGGGCAACTTACATGAGCACAAACATGTTTGCTTTGAGGTCCCTGGATTTTGTTCATTTAAATGCCCTAGAACCGTTGGTGTGCATCCTCACAAGGGGCTCAAATGTCCTAGACCTAATGCTCACCAACATGGGGGGATACTGCACTAACCCCTGTGTGTAGCCCTCCCTGATAAGGTCAGACCATAAATCAGTCTTGTTTGAAGTAAAGATCAGACCTGACACCCCCACAGGAGCAAGTAAATGAAAAATTTCTCCAAAGCAAACTATAGCCACTAAGCGATGGTATAAAAAGTTTCAAAGCCCCTACTAACACACCCAACAATGTCTCCTATGCAGAAGATTACACAAATGCTCTTATAGCCACTTAAACCAATGTATTGACTCAGCTGTACCTGTCAGGATTAAAACCAGGTACTACTGTAAAAACAAGCCACTCTGTTAGACTGTAAGTATAAATAAGTTATATAACAAAAAGAAAGAAACTGATATCTAAGAACAAGAGGGAACTTACTCAAAATAGGAAGAATGCCCTCCATAGCTTGAACAAGCAAATCAAATATCTTGCAAAGGCCTTTAAGGCTAGTTACAAGACTAATTAGCATCCCTCACTAAAGACAACCATAAGGCATTCTTTAGCTACATCCGAAGCCTAAAAGGGAATGCCCAGCTGTGTGCCAAACTTACAGCAGATAGTACCACTCACACTGAACCTGAAGAAATTGCCAACCTGCTAGCTCACAGATTTGACAATAACTTCACTCCCCTGTTCCCATCGGCCATACTCCAAAGCATTCCTGATACCAGTCCTCTACCGAGTACCTCCAAATAACAGGTCATACAAGCATTCTACAAGGCCAAAAACATGACCTCTATGGGACCAGATAACATCCCAGGTTGCTTGCTAAATCTAAAAGAAGAACTAGTGGAACCACTTGGCACACTCTTTAACCATAGCCTGAGCACTGGCTTTGTTCTGGCAGAATGAAGAACAGCAACAGTAATCCCCTTGCACACAGGCCATCCATCAACCAACCCAGGAAGCTAACCAGTCTAATCTGCAAGGTCATGGAAAGAATCATCAGTGACATTATCAAAAAGGACACAGGTGACCTTCAAATATTTTACCTGACCCAGATTGGTTTCATCAAGGGTAGATCTTGCTTATTAAATCTGTTGGACTTCTTTCAGAAAGTCACCAAAGCCCTGGATGAGGTCAAAGTAGTACATACCACTTATCTTGATTTAGCCAAGCTTTTTAAAACAATTCTCCACTCAGGGATCATTGCCAAACTCTCCTAGCTGGGGATTAAACCATACATCCCTAGATGGGTAGCCAACTGGCTCACATACAGAATGCACACTGTCAAAGTTGAGAAGTCCACCTCCACCAGAAGACCAGTTACCAGTGGGGTTCCACAAGGATCTGTGATGGGCCCTGTGTGGTTTGGAATCTATTTCTCTGAGGTCCAGGCAAAAGTAGATAGCCTGTGGCTTATCAAGTTTGCAGATGACTGCAAACTGGGGATGATAATTGAGCCCCCAGTCATGCAAATATATTACAGAAGGGGCTGAGTCAGACAAATGATTGGTGCCAAAGTCACAGACTAAAATTAAACACAAAATAATGCCTCATTATTCCTTTTGGCAAAGAAGTAGTCCCTGCTAATTATGATATAGGTAGCATCCCTCTAAGCTCAAAACCAGTGGTGTGAGACTTGGGAACACAGATTGATAATCTAAACTTCGATTATCATGTGTCCATAGTGTTAAGGAAAGCCTTCTACAATGCACATCTCATAAATAAGGACATTCCATCCAAGACTAAGAAGGTTATAACTCTGCTTTACTTGACCCTTATCAGACCACTACTTGAGTACAATGTTCCCTCCTGTATGTATCTCACCAGACACCTGCAACAGCTGGAGAGACCAAAGAGGTTTTTAACCAAGAGAATCCAGGGCCTCCAAAACATGATTTACATGAAAAGATTGAAAGTCCTGTCACTGTACTCTGTATCATACAGGCTGCTGAGAGGCAACCTGTGCTTGACCTACAGAGCAGTCTCTGACTCTGCCCTAATGGAAATGCTGCGCAAGAGTCACTCACTCCAGGAATCTCAACCTAGCCTGCAACATTAACAAAACATGTTGGGGAGACAGATATATCTCCCAGAGATTGCCACTCCTCTGGAATAAGCTCCCACTTCATGTGAAGCAGAGTTCTTCAATGACCCTATTTAAGTGCAACCTTGACAATAGGATGGATGACCATAAATTCACCCCGGGGTGGCAGCTATGTCCCTCATGGATAGGGGTAGTCAGTACTGATCATAGAATATCTCTGCTAACAATGACCATCTAACTGCAGTCAATTAAGGTATGTGGGGTTTTTTTTACACAGCTAGGCTTGTAAAGGCCATAGGGCCATTAGCCTAGTAACCTCCTATGAACTTATGAACCTATAAAACAAACTTCAAGGTCTTTTCAGCCAAAAATACTGAAATTAAATTGTTTCAGCATACCAAACTACTAGGTGTCACAACTGATGCTAATCTCTAGTTTGACCTACACATACAAAACAGTATAAAAAACACCAAAATTAGGCATGCTCTACAGGAATAAAAACTTCCTCACATCAGCTACCAAAATTACCCTGGCCAAAACCTACCTGTTGAACTCACTGCTATATGGGGCTCCAAATTCTAACTAAATTACAGACCTCCCTAAGAAAACAAAAATTGAAAGCTGTTATAACAAAATTGCCACATTTGCCATAAATGCAACCCCTCTAACTCAACACTGTAAAGCCTTACATTCTTACTAAGGTATACAAAAATCATAAATAAACCAATATATTGTCCTGCTCTTAGCCCATTAATCAACTTTTATATCCCAAATAAACATCTCAGATCTGAAGACAAATATCTTCTTACAAGTTATAAACCTAACAAAACCCCAGGCCTAAACCTTTACTTCTGCTCTGTGGCAAAAGTGCAAGCATGGAACTCCCTTCCTTTAGCTATCAAAACTAGTACTAACCTGCACTCCTTCAAACCTCTATAAAACAATACTTCAGCAAAGCTTGGATTTGCTCCTGTATGAGTCCATGCTGAGATACTCTAATACCTTTTTCTACCTCTAGTCTCTCTATCCCCACTACTAATTTACCCGACCCTCCCTGCCTCTGCACATACTCCCCTGAGGTCACACTTATACCTTTTCCACATCTATTCCTACTATCCCCTCTATCACATCTACCCTTCTCTACTCGTACTATCCTATGCTTCACCAATATAATATGTTACCATATTTCATGACCTCTATAATATTAATAATCATTATGATAATCATTTATTATGAAAATAATTCTGCATCTTCCAGTTATCAGGCTTTCCATCTAATTTATGCTTGCACACTATGACTTTATTATGTCTGTTGAGTTTTTATTCTAACAAACGAATGTGTAGTTTTTCAAATTTTGTGCTTGAATGTTATGTCATGTCAGATGTGCGACAACATAACTGTAAAGAGATTATATGATATGCAAGTAACAACATCAAAATGTATTAAACAGGACATGCGCATTCTTTGCTCAAGTTACAATAACATCCAGTAGATTTGTAGTGCCACCATAATGGCCCACGAGATCTGGGCCATAGGGTTTGTTTCGACATTGTATAACAAAACATACAAAGGTTTAATAATAACATATGTAATGTAATGAGCATACAAAATTCTAAAGGCCCTAAAATTCATATACTTAGCAATATAAGTAGAAGGCCATGACTGAATAAGCATGGCCATCATATGTTTTCATTAAGTACATTAGTTTGCATTGGTAATGAGATTATCAGACATACCTTTGCTGTTATTTGGATATTTTTGCTATATCTTTCTTCTGTATGCATGCAAAACTCATAAATAAACAGCAGAGAGAAGTATATATCAGTATTTTCCAGCACAAGTATTCTATACCACACTAGCATTACATGATGTTAACTGAGACAACACTGACATGGAACACAGTTTCAAAAGACTTGCTTACAACTTAGCTGCAATATAGTCTTTAGTCATTATTCAATGTGTCTCACACACACACACATATATATAGAGTTGTCAATATAACATTAAACATAACGTGCGGTAAATATATATTACTAACAATCAATGGTACAGTTCAGATATATATATGCAATGAGATTAGAATGCAATATGTTAATGAATAACATGACAGCATGATATAATCAGAATGTAATTTGAATTCTTTGATCAACTTTACACAGTGACAAGCACAACACGTAATAGCTAGAAATTATGTATATGACACACGTGTAACATTTCCTTAACAAATATATAATTTTCACTGTTTGTATTATGCTTATATATGTACTTGCACATATGAAAAATGTATTGATGATCATGAATATATCATGCAACACCTCAGAAACACAATAAAACTAGGAATGGTTTGTGGCACACTCATATCAAAAAATTGTACACAAGGCAGTGTTATGTACAAGCCAAGAGAGTACAGATGTATATCGCTGCAAGAACAGTGGAACTCAAGTATTGCTTCCCAATAAATGTCTTTCAGCAGCACTAAGATTGTAAGTTAGCAGACACCTATTTAATAATAGAGAAGGCAGGCTATGCATACTATATATATATATATATATACATATATATATATATATATATATATATTTATATATAAAATCACCAAAAACCACTATCATATATACAAGCTTGCAACTGCATACTGTGAAAAAACACAATAGCATTTTATGCTGTGCTATACACAGCAGTACAGCACCCACAGTAAACATACATATAATACATAAAACACATTCCAGTCAAAATCAATATGCCAGTTGAACACAGATGTATTTCATTTAGGTTATGTCAACAAACAGCACATAACCTCAAAGTAAGAAAAAAAACCTTGGTAATATCACATAAGACAACATTTCACATATAGTGATGTACTAGTCAATATTATACACAATAAATCACTAAATATTGCACATACCTTGCAGATCCCTAAAGGCAAATATGCCCTGACATTTGCATGCCTGAATGTTATATGAATACAGCTTTAAACCTGCAGAATGGAATATGTTAATGACATTTCTGAAAACATAAAGGCTGAAAGTAATAAAACATACTTCTCTCCCTGTGCTGTTCCTCAAGCCTGTACATCTGTTGTATGCATACTGAGCAATAGTGAGCATTGTCTTCATCAGCTACAAACATAATATGATATATAATAGCAACAGAAGGATTGTATTATTTTGGTATGTAATTAATACTACATAAAACAAAAGAGCAGTAAAGAATGTAATCATTATTACATGTTAGCAAACAGTACCATCCAATACCACATTTTGCATAGTCATTCACTGATGTTTCAGTCTTGCTACTATACACACATGAAGATAAGTGATCACAAAGTGGAAGAAACTAGATTCAAATCTGCACCACTCACCTACATTCATACTAGAAACCAGAACCCTACCTGGCTAGCTATTTGAGCTTTGCGGTGATGACATGAAGTGATGGAAGTCTGTGGAAACATCACATTTAGAGGAGACTGTCATGGAGTACAGGTTGGCCATGCCCCACCATGTCATTGGCACAACCTGGGGGTGTGCACCAGGTAGGGAGCCACCCACTTTTTGTGTATAAAAACCTACTGAACCTTACATTTTACTGGAGTGCACAGCAGCGCTCAGTAGCCTTCAATAAAGATTATACCTACACTTAATTTCTCCATCTCTTGGATAACCAGAATTTTACTCCGGGAAAGTAACCACTTGACCAGCATGGTGAACGTTGTCGTTTTGTCCACTATAGTGTGATCTTGCAGTTAGTATATTTAGTTGGGGGATGTGGAGGCACAGCACCCCACTTGAGTATATATGATTTGCTTTGGTTTGTTTTTTATGTGTTGGTGGTCAAGTGGTTTATTTCCTAGGCTAAAATTGCAGTGATCTGGGTGTTCATTAAGCTAAGTTTTTGGCAAAGTCTTCTTATCAATTTGATTTTCGGGTAAGTGGGTTTTTGATAATTTGAAGTAGACCCATATATATATATATATATATATATATATATATATATATATATATATATACATACACACACATATATATATATATATATATATATATATATATATATATATATATATATATATACACATATATGGACCTGCGTCACATCACCTAAATTTCATTTGACTGAATTTCATTTGACTGAGACCAAATCACCTAATGTTCAAAATACTGAAAACTCATTTGACTGAATCTCATTTCACCAAAAGCTTACAATGATAAATTTCAAAAGACTAAATTTTAAACCATAGGCATACACACTTACAACTCCAATGACTATCTCTTTTCATAGGCATTTATATATCTATAGGTCTACCTATATAAGTAGGTGTACATACGTAGGTGGTCTTTCTAAATGGACATGTACATAAATATATTTAGCCACACATGATTGTGTGTGTGTGTATTGGACATTATGAGAAGTATAGGCACATTATAAGTACTGCAATGTGCATTACATAAGATGTTATAAACATTTAACATCACAATGTTCAGAATTATTTCCAGACTGCAGTATGCAGTGTGATATGAAATGTTGACATCCGTAACACAACTGAGTCAGATAGTAACATGAAACCTTACCCCTCTTAACAAATTTTCTGCAAGTCAGTCATACCTGTGTAAGAATAATCAAGCTGGCCAATGCTGTACCTAACGTCTGCAGTGAGATTCAAACACCAAAACTATATGCAACTGTGACTTGATGTAATTACATTGCCTACAGTAACATCCCTCAGCTATAACATTTCAGGTACCCAATATATATCATTGAAGGTAGTCATTCATGATGTCAGCATTCTCATAAAGGAGATATATATTACTAGGCAATACTGTCATTTATTCCTAAGCAATTTCTATATTACATTCACCACATGACTAATAATTAACATTTAATTATGAGTACACATAGCTATAAGTCATATAAATGCGTAAATGAAACATATGCCCATCATTGTACACATACATCATACTCCAGAATATTCTGCAACTTCTGTGGATAAAGACAAAATGAACATTTATCCATGGTGTAAAACAAATGTGTCCACAGACTGAGTTTACCTTTCATAGTTTGCAAGAAAACATTTGTTTGCACTTGAAACACATAAATGTACAGCCATCGAAGTAAGGGGTGTATAACTGTTGGATTCAAACCTACACATGTAAAGTGGATAGGAGTGCAATTATTGACTCCACATACAGTGCTAACCCTACAGCTATAACACAGTGTAAGGATTACAGATTCACACTTCTTGTACTTGCATCGTGATTACAAGACTCTCATATATTTCAGCCATGATGACCTGCATTGTTATTACATTTATTAAATTCTCAAAAGAAGTGATGGGTTGTAACAGAATGTTATGAAAATATAAACATAAGAGGTAACATGAACATTTTTATTTTATTTTTTTTTATTTTACATTTGTTGACCGGGCTAGTTAACATTTATTAATCAGTATTCACACACACATCATTATCAATGGAAGTATACTGTAAGATGTTTTCTAGAAGCTTTGCTAATAGAGGAGAAATGCATAGTCATCAACAGTCTAAGCGCTTTAAACATCAATGCATCACAGCTATGCTAAACATATAAAATCTAAGGTATAAGTTACCAAACAACTATAAATCTTGCATATGTGATGTGCAATAATAAATAAACTACTGCCAAGATTATATTCAAAATAGGCAACAGTAAAATGTGAACCTAATCATAGGCAAGCTACATTTACATTGCTATACTGCTTTACAACTTGAGCTAATGGGCATCAATATTTCATTTAATGTTTTAAAAGCATAACAGTATTACAAGTATGTGTGATGTCCATATTAATATACAGTTATAATAGACAGTCCTGTATAATGCTTACATTGACCTAGTATGTTTTCAGATTACCTCACAATTCATTGACATGTGATTATGAAATTTAAACATTAAAACATATTATTCTTCCATGTAAGTTAATATTAATATTACAGCTATGTATGGAATACCCTTGAAACACAGAGCATCACTTAAACACATATTTGTACTACATACATATATGACAATATAGGTGTTAAGGAGTGTAGTATGTAGCTTAATGTAGCTATCAGGTGACTGGATTTGGACATCTGCAACCCTCTGGTGAAGATTCTCTGCATCCTCCTGGTGTAGATCGCCATAGCAGTGGAAGACCTGCACAACAGTCTGGTAGCTCCCAGTTAATCTGCAGTGCTCCCTCACTACCTGGTTCCATACATCGATAACAGGGAATTTCTTTGGGTGTGTACACATCCACTGCTCATGTCCAGCATAGATGTTGAGCATCTGCATTGTCTCCTCCTTGATACAGTTTGGTGCCAGGACACTCTGAAGCATCCTTGCAATCAACATCCGTAGTATGGATGTAGAAGCTTTTTGTAAAGCTTTTGGTAAAATACCTTCAAAAATGTTAACTGATATCCCACTCAGTTCACAGATAGCAACGGTATGATAAAAATATGTATCAATATCACATTTTAAACTTGGTGTACATAGGATGGCAGCAGACCATAGGTGGGCATTGGGCATGTGTTACAGATAGTTGTTGTTGTGTCTTTCGGCTTTTCCCGGTTAGGGGTCGCCACAGCGGAACTCCGGTCCACTAATGATTGGCAGTTGATTTTTACGTGTTACAGATAGTGATATCTATTAATATATATTTGGCAGTTGCACTGAGCACTGTACACTTTTACACTGGGATTAGAGAACTTAAGGGACTCCAAAACATTAAATGCTAATAAACTGCATTAATTATGTATCGTGGGAACGGTGCTTACAAGGTGTGTGCACTTAGCTAACCTCACCTTGAGATATAGCTGCCTGAACACTATCTTCTCACTAGTAACCTATCACCTGCTTGCATTGTTGTTGTGGAATATGGCATTATTATCACATGCTTATGCTCATAGTGTTCTGTATAGAACCACTAAAACATATTTTCATGCATATGTTATGTGCAATTCTCTGCATTACAATATGTCTGTTATATAAAATATGTAGCTAGACTTTCCCAATATGCATTAATATGGGTACATGTCCATCACTATCACGAAGACTTTCCCCACACACAGCTGTATGGCTACAAGCAAACCAGTCCTAGTGAACTACAGATACAGATACAGATGGAATCCATTCATATCCCTAGGTATTGCAGATTAACTTATAATGTCTGAAATAGGTTTGCAGATAACAATGAGTTGTGGTGTTTGTGACAAAAGGAGGTAGTGCCAACACATCTAGCTGGAATTTTGTAAATAATTGTATGTCATTTGTGAATATCAAAGTGATTTATCTCATTCACTCCAATGGAGCACAGGAAGTTTGCACTGTAACTTCCAATTCCAATGGGCAGAGCCTAAGCCTTTTCACAGAATCAAATTATGTCCTAACATTTCAAAAAAATGTTCATATCTCTGGAACCATGTGGGTTATGAAAGATGTACAAATGGCAAACTCTTCAGCGCAAACTAGTTTTATAAGTGGTAGGATTCTTTAGGTTCTAGGTCTTAAACTCTATTTTATAAGTCACAGTAAACACAGCAACTATTGCATTTGTAATATTTTGTAAACAACTTGCAATATCTCAGCAACAACTGAAGTTACATACATGCTGTTAGCAGCATTTTATTCATCTAGCTGAGAGCTTTCACATGAGGCTAAGGAGGTCTGTCTGTGTTACTTGGTTGTTGAGATATTTAGAAAAATGTGAAAATTATATCTATATAAAATAGTATCATAAAAACAACAGTTAATATATATTTACCTGCACTATACAGAGGTCAAATATTAATGCAGTTGAGTTTGGTATTGTGTAAGCTTTAACATGAAATATTTTAAAACCTTTTACATAGCATAGTTTTAGAATTATTGATGTAAATATGAGCAAGCAATATTTGGCACCTAGAGGCACCAGTAGAGGTTAACTGCAGTTGCACCTGCAGGCATCACTGGGATGTAATGAGTTATACAAGATGCTGGTATTACAAAAGTATTAAAACTGTATGTCATGTGTATATCAAACTGATTTGTACAGATGTTTGTGTTGAAAAAGTATTTGTAAAGTGCTTGTGTTTAAAATGTATGCACAGTGTGCCTTACTGGACAGAACAGAAATATACATGCACTAGTGTAACTGTTTGAATGTATATGTTTTCACAGAGGAAACTGGAGGGTTAACCTCAGTCCAGCAAACTTTAGAAAAATATCTGAAATTAAATCACTTTATAGACCAGGCCATAAGGATGATATCTCACATGCTTCAAGGCAGCCAGAGATACAAAGCCTGTACTAGGAAGCTTTTGGTATTGTCTTTGGGGTGAACTAATTGCTAGTCTTGAAGTGTGGAGGAATGCAATTGTTTTATGACTTCCAGCACCTGCTAAAGATCTGAGCAAAAGCCCTTGTGTATGTATTTTTACAAGTAGGTGCTAAGTTCTGCCAGCTTCCAGCAATGATGGTTTTGCATGGGAACTATAAGTCAGATGACCAGAAATTATATCATTCTGCAACCTATCCCAGAAGTAATATTTTAGATATTATTTTGAGAATTCTCTTAGAGAGACTGCACATTTTGTATTCTGTCTTGGGCCTGACGACAACAAGAAGAACCATTCACCACATTATCTGCATTGCTCTATTAAGTAACTTAAACTCAATCATGAATATAGTGAAGCTTAGTTTAGATATTGTTTTTCTTTATTTGCCTGAGCCTGTCCTGCCATGTTATTTTAAATGTTGCCTGTGAATTGAACTCTGATATCACTGTGAATTTATATTTAGAATTGCTTTGTTCTTTTACTATTTATTATTAAATATGTTTAAACCTTTCATTGTGGCCGATCTTTGTAGAGATATTTACTTCCTGATAGTGCTTGCATATTTGTTCATAGGTTCATAGGTTCATAGGTAGGTACTAGGCTATCTACCCAAGGGCATTTATAAGCCTAGCCAGAATGTGTTGGCTTTCGCCTCCTTTTTAAATTAGTTTCCTGGGCCTCTGTCCAGCAGGGCCATTGAAGTGATCCCAGGGGTAAATTTATGGTTTCCCATCCACTCGTCAAGATTTCTCTTGAAGAGAATCAGTGAGGGGCTTTGCCTAACATAATTTGGGATTCTATTCCAGAGCGAAGGAAGTCTCTGGGACAGGAATATATCCCTCCAGCATGTCCTGTTTATTGTTGTGCTGAGGTTTAAATCCCTGGAGCGTGTAGCTCTAAGAGATTTGGTTTTCTTGAGGTGGAGCATGTCCATTAATTCCGGGTCGGACATGGCCTTGTACATCAGGCAGAGATCACCTCTGAGTAGGCAGTAAGCAACCAAGTAGAGCTGGAGTTTCTTTAGTCAAGCTGCATAGGGCATCTGTTTGAGGCCCACGATCCTCTTGGTGAGGTACTTCTGTGGTCTTTCCAGCTGTTTCAGGTGTCGAGTAAGGTACATTCCAAATGGGGCATTGTACTCTATTATGGGCCGGATGAGTGATGAGTAGAGGGGCACAATGACCTCTCTTGATCTACATGTGAACCCTTTTGTGATTAGGTGGGCTACATAGAAAGATTTTCTAACCACTTTGGCAATGTGATTATCAAAGGAGAGGTTGCTATCTACCTGGGTCCCCAGATCCCTAATTACATCTTCCATACTTAGTGGATTACCATCTATGTGATAGGTCGTGGACACTTCATTTTTCCCAAAGGGGATGACTATGCACTTTTTGGCATTTAGCTTGAGGCCATGGTTCTGACACCAGGTATTCATCTTCATGAGACCCTTCTGGAGGATGTCTGTGTCAGCCGGACAGTCGATTATGGCCCCCAGTTTGCAATCATCTGTGAACTTGGTCAGCCATAGTCCTCCCATGCATAGTCCTCCCATGCTTGCCTGTACCTCAGAGAAGTATATACCGAACAGGAGGGGTCCCAGGACTGAGCCCTGTGGGACACCACTTGTAACCGGTTTAGAGTCGGACATGGCACCCACAACTCTGACCATGTGAGTTCTATCCATGAGCCAGTTGGCAACCCATCTCGTGACATAGGGGTTAATGTTCAAGCTGGTAAGCTTATCTATAATGCCAGAGTGGGGAATGGTGTCGAAGGCCTTTGCGAGGTCCAGGTAGGCTGTGTGGACTACCTTTCCCTCATCTATGGCCTTCCCTCATCTATGGCCTTGGTAACTGTTTCAAAGAAGTCAACTCAGTTTAGGAGGCAGGATCTGCCTTTAACAAAGCTGAATTGGGTAGGGTCCAGTGTCTGAAGGTTTCCAATGTCTCTGTTAATGAGTTCCATGATGATGCGCTCCATAGCTTTGCAGACCAGGCTAGTCAGGCTTATACGGTGACAGTTCCCAGGATGTGTTGTGGCACCACCTTTGTGGAGTGGAATAACTGTTGCTGAATGCCATTCTTTGGGTACATAGCCTGTGGTAAGGCTGAGTTTGAACAGTGAATTTAGGTGAGGGTTTAGTTCATTTTGGAGCTCGTGTAAGACACAGCCTGGGATACCATCCGTTCCCATTGATGCTGTGTTTTTGGCTTTGGAGAGGGCTATTTTCACCTGTGTGTCTTGTGATGTCTGGGGCTCTACATTCTTCTGAGATGGACACGGGCCCTTTTGGGGGTGAGGGGGGTAAAGTTTGCACTGAACCTGTCAGCCAGGATGTTGGCAATGTCAGTTGATTCAGTGTATTTTTTGCCATTTTGCACTAGCTCAGAGCAGATCTGAGAGTTGCCACCTAGATTCTTGACATAGCTAAAGAAGGCTTTGTAATTATCTTTAGAGTCTTTGCAAATTTTTCTTTCGAAACTGGCCTTGGATGATTTTATGAGGGATCATAGTTTCTTGCTAATACTAATCAGGGATGCCTTTCCTTTTTGGGATTTTGCTCTATCATGTAATAGTTTCCTCCTTCTGTTGGATAGCTTATATATGGACGGGGACCACCAGACTGGTTTCCTCTTTTTGGAGGAGTGACTCTTGGTTTTACTTGGGATGGCTCGATCCTTGCATTCCTGTAGGTGCTCATAGAATGCGTTTGTAAAGGATTCTGCAGTTTGGGCAGCATTATCCTTTAGCAAGGGGGCTTTAAAAATTTCCACCTTGGTCTTGAGAAGTGTGAAGTTTGCTTTTGAAAAGTTTTTCACAGAGGTTTCCTTGACTGGGGATTGGGTCAGGATGTAGACGTCCAGTGTGATTAGTTTATGGTCTGATCTTACCAGCGAGGGGTTTACCTCTGGTGTGGAACACTGATTCCCCCATGTTGGTTATGATCAGGTCCAATATGTTGTCACCTCTTGTGGAAGTGGTGATCAGTTGTTCTAAGGCATTTGAGTTTTTAAACTCTAGGAAGCGTGGGCAAAGGAGTTTGTACTGCAGTAGTTTTCCTAGTCAATGTTTGGGTAGTTGAAATCACCCAATATCATTGTGTTTGGTAGGACCTTCATATTTTCCAATGTTCTCAGGAATGCTGATTGGGGGTCCTGAGACAAGGTGGGTGATCTGTATCAAGCTACAATCTGAAAAGCAGCTTTGCCCACTGTTAGTTGCACATGGATGGTCTCCGAGGCCTCGTACTGTGCCACTAACCTGGAGGTGTGGATATCCTTTATGAAAATGGACACACCCCCTCCTTTTGTGTTTCGGTCCAGGTTCTGGGGCCGAAAGGTATTGTATGAGTTGTAGCCTGGTAGTGCTGTGGTGCTCTCTGGAGCCTTGAACCAGGTTTCTTTTACTGCATAGATATCGATTTTCTCCATGCTGAGGAGTGCCTCGAGTGCGTGCATTTTGAGGTTTAGACTTCTGGCATTGAATAGCATTGCCCTCAGTTTTTGGTTACTTGTGTTGTTTATGGAGGTGGGTCTGTCTTTTGAGCCTTGCCTAAAAAAGGCAGTATGGGGGTGGCAAGAGCCTTGGCCAGTATTCAAAAGCCTAAGGGCGACAAGTGCAAGCTGTCTCTGGTGAAGCAACATGGCTTGTCGAGCATGTCATCCCAGGCTGACAGACACTGGATCCCCTTTGAATGACACCAATAGCTTAGCCAATTGTTAAAACTAATCATTTTATCTTTATACTGTGGCATCATTCTTGGTGAGGGCAAGATGCTACTCAGGGTCAGGGTCATACTGGCCTGGGCTACATGATCAGAGAGCTCCTCTAAGTCTCTTTGCATGTAGTCCAGGAAGGTACGTCTCAGGTTGTTCACACCAACATGGACAATGACTGAGTCATATTTGTACTTGTTTTGTAGTAACCTGAGTGCTTGTGTTATGTGGCGGATCCTGGCACATGACAGGCAGCTTACAGTAACCTTCTCCTTGTTCAGTCTAGTGAGTGGGACGTCAGTGTGCCTGACAATAGAGTCAACTATTACTAGTGTATTGGGTGTGTTATTTAGCCTTAAGGGCTGTGATTGCGTGGCACACTGACTTTGTGAAGTATATGATACATGGTTGTTGTCAGAGGGTGGAGGTTGCTTGGATGTCTGCTTTGGAGGTCTCTGCTGCTTTGGCGGATTTTTATTTTGAGCCTCTCAGTATGTTTTTGTGTATTTATATGTGTTTTTTGCTGGTGCAGATATATGACTGGTCTATGTGAGACTGGTAGTGTGGTGCAAGTGTTTCCCTTCTCCTCCTGACTGACTGTTCCATTCTTGGGTTGAGAGAGGTTGGCCTCCAGTTTGGTTGTATAGTTGCATCTGTCACATACATTTGTGTTTGTTGGAAGGAGGAGAGGGTTGTCTGTGTACATGAGGCAATTGTAACATTGCCTCAAGATGCCCAGATTCACCAGCTGGACTGGAGAGTACACCTGAAACTGCCCTTTTGACATGCCTGTATGGATAAATGAACTGTTTTACTGATTGTCCGGTAGGGACAAAAAGGGAGCCTTGTACTACTGTATAGTAAAGGGGGGGTGTAGTGCTAGCAGTTATTAGTGTTTACTTAGAGCTTAGAGCAAGTGCTGAACCATAAATGGAAGGTTAGAGTGCTTAAGTTGAGAGTTGGACTAGTTCCAAGGGAAAAATTGAAGAGCAGACTTCATGGAGCCGGGAATAGTTTAACCCTAGCTAATCGGCGCTGAGCGGTGCGCAAATCTGCGCAAAACTGTGCAAATGCAGGTATTAAAGCAGGGAGATGAAAGAGATAGAAATGAGCCCAAAACGGCCAATAAACTACTAGTTGCTGGGCTGAGACCACTCCTCCAGGGACAGATAGGCTGCTCAAAGCTCCCCACTCTCACTGGTGAACAGAGAAACTTCCTTCTATCCAAGTAAGGATATGGGCAACACAGGAACTTGTACCACAGCCCTGAATTCCGCAGAACCTGAAAACTGTACTAGACTAGCTTAGAAAAGGCAGGAAACAAGTTTTTTTTTGTTTTTTTTTTTTTGTTTTTTTTTCAAAAAATACAGTAAACTTACACTAAAAACACTTTAAATGCTCAGAACAGGCTAGCGCACTTGAGTGTGTAGCCTACAACAGTTAAACAGATGATTACAACACAAAAACGACTAAAACGACTTTAAAAGTGCAATTCAGAAAAAAATAAGTACATTATGCAGCAAAAATAGCTTTTTAGAGCACAGAAATGCTAGATGATCGTGTTTTAGGTGAAATTAGCAGTCACAGGAAAAAAATGCAGAGACAAAATACTTAATCAATCGAAAAGTCACTCTTTTGTATACAAGTGCAAAACCATGCATATGCGGGTTTTAAAGCAGGGAGATGAAAGAGATAGAAATTAGCCTAAAATGGACAGTAAACTACTAGTTGCTGGGCTGAAACCACTCCTAGAGGGACAGATAGGCTGCTCAAAGCTCCCCACTCTCATTGTTGAACAGAGAAACTTCCTTCTATCCAAGTAAGGATATGGGCAACACAGGAACTTGTACCACAGCCCTGAATTCAGCAGAACCTGAACACTCGACTAAACTAGCTTAGAAAAGGCGGGAAACAAGAATTTTGTTTTGTTTTTTGTTTTGTTTTTTTAAAAATACAGTAAACTTACACTAAAAACAATTTAAATGCTCAGAACAGGCTAGCCTACAACAGTTAAACAGATGATTACAACACAAAAAATGACTAAAACAACTTTAAAAGTGCAATTCAGAAAAAAATAAGTACAGTATGCAGCAAAAATAGCTTTTTAGAGCACAGAAATGTTAGAAGATCGCATTCTAAGCGAAATTAGCAGTCACGGGAAAAAATGTAGAGAAAAAATACTTAATCAATTGAAAAGTCACTCTTTTGTCACTCTGCTGCTTGTAGAACTCTGCAGGACACCACGAGGAGCTTAGCTGAGTTGTATACAAGTGCAAAACCGCACACATGTGGGTTTTAAAGCAGGGAGATGAAAGAGATAGAAATTAGCCCAAAACAGCCAACAAACTACTAGTTGCTGGGCTGAGACCTCTCCTACAGGGACAGATAGACTGCTCAAAGCTCCCCACTCTCACTGGTGAACAAAGAAACTTCCTTATATCCAAGTAAGGATATGGGCAACACAGGAACTTGCACCACAGCCCTAAATTCAACAGAACCTGAAAACTGGACTAGGCTAGCTTAGAACAGGCAGGAAACAAGAATTTTTTTTTTTGTTTGTTTTTTTCAAAAAATACAGTAAACTTATACTAAAAACACTTTAGATGCTCAGAAAAGACAGTGCACTTGAGTGTGTAGCCTACAACAGTTAAACAGATGATTACAACACAAAAACAACTAAAATGACTTTAAAAGTGCAATTCAGAAAAAATAACTATAGTATGCAACAAAAATAGCTTTTTAGAGCACAGAAACGATAGAAGACTGCATTTTAGGCAAAATTAGCAGTCACAGGAAAAAATGCAGAGAAAAAATACTTAATCAATCGAACAGTCACTCTTTTTTCACTCTGCTGCTTTTAGGACTCTGCAAGACACCACAAGGAACTTTGCTGAGTTGTATACAAGCGCAAAACCATGCATGTGTGGGTTTTAAAGCAGGGAGATGAAAGAGATAGAAATTAGCCCAAAATGGCCAATAAACTACTAGTTGCTGGGCTGAGATCACTCCTACAGGGACAGATAGGCTACTCAAAGCTCCCCACTATCACTGGTGAACAGAGAAACTTCCTTCTATCCAAGTAACACAGGAACTTGTACCACAGCCCTGAATTCAGCAGAACCTGAAAACTCGACTAGACTAGCTTAGAAAAGGCGGGAAACAAGAATATTTTTTTTGTTTTTTGTTTTTTTTTTTCAAAAAATACAGTAAACTTACACTAAAAACACTTTAAATGCTCAGAACAAGCTAGCCTACAACAGTTAAACAAATGATTACAACACAAAAACGACGAAAACCACTTAAAAAGTGCAATTCAGAAAAAAAATAAGTACAGTATGCAGCAAAAATAGCTTTTTAGAGCACAGAAACATTAGAAGATCACATTTAGGTGAAATTAGCAGTCACAGGAAAAAATGCAGAGAAAAAATACTTAATCAATCGAAAAATCACTCTTTTGTCACTCTGCTGCTTGTAGGACTCTGCACGACACCATGAGGAGCTTTGCTGAGTTGTATACAAGTGCAAAACCATGCAAATGCAGGTTTTAAAGCAGGGAGATGAAAAGAGATAGAAATTAGTCCAAAACGGCCAATAAACTACTACTTGCTGGGCTGAGACCACTCCTCCAGGGACAGATAGGCTGCTCAATGCTCCCCACTCTCACTGGTGAACAGAGAAACAACTTCTATCCAAGTAAGGATATGGTCAATGCAGGAACTTGTACCATAGCCCTGAATTCAGCAGAACCTGAAAACTGGACTAGACTAACTTAGTAAAGGCGGGAAATAAGAATTTTTTTTTTTCAAAAAATACAGTAAACTTACACTAAAAACAATTTAAATGCTCAGAACAGGCTAGCGCACTTGAGTGTGTAGCCTACAACAGTTAAACAGATGATTACAACACAAAAATGACTAAAACAACTTTAAAAGTGCAATTCAGAAAGAAATAAGTACAGTATGCAGCAAAAATAGCTTTTTAGAGCACAGAAACGCTAGAAGATTGCGTTTTAGGTGAAATTAGCAGTCACAGGAAAAAATGCAGAGAAAAAATACTTAATCAATCAAAAAGTCACTCTTTTGTCACTCTGCTGCTTGCAGGACTCTGCAGGACACCACAAGGAGCTTTGCTGAGTTGTATACAAGCATTATGTGGGCCACTTCTAATAGTCTTGCTCTTGGTCAAACTACCAGTTGTATTAGTATTAATATTACACAGTAAAATGAGACACCCCTTTTTAAGGGGCTTAAATTAGCTGGTCAGGGGTTCTGGTGGCAGTGGTAGCTACTTTATAGTCTGAGCAGAAGAGGGCATAGCAGGTAAACCTGTATCAGCCTTTCACAGGTGTGTGTGTGTGTGTGTGTGTGTGTGTGTGTGTGTGTGTGTGTGTGTGTGTGTGTGTGTGTGTGTGTGTGTGTGTGTGTACGCTCACACACGTGTGTCTGTAAAACAAATCTCCAAGAATGCGTGTCTCAGCTACTTGGGCAGGGATGTGAAGCACTGGCTGGACAGAGGGAGTGTTGGAGGACTTGGCTTGGAACCCTTGCTAAGAACTCAACTCTATAGCTGTGCCAGTGGGGAGTTTTTTTGGGGATCTGGAGAAAGAAGGAGAAACCAGCCCCGGACTGACTGTGGTCCCTGTGTGCACTTAAGGGAAATTGCACTTGATGCAGAGAGCTGCATCTGGAAATACTGTGTGTGTGTGTGTGTGTGTGTGTGTGTGTGTGTGTGTGTGTGTGTGTGTGTGTGTGTGTGTGTGTGTGTGTGCGTGTGCATGTGTGTGTGCGTGTGTGTGTGTGTGTGTGTGTGTGTGTGTGTGTGTGTGTGTGTGTGTGTGTGTGTGTGTACCTATTTTCCTTCTAGTGTACATCCCCCACTGGTGCCAGTAGTAAGGATTGAGGCTCCTTGATTACTAGCCCAGATGTGGGGCATCACAGTATTGTCCACAAGTTGTATGTTCCTGGACTGATTTATGGATACTCTCTGAGATTCAGTCATATAGTGGTAGCTGTGATTACATTCATGTGATTTTTGGCAACATCGGGATGGTTTAGCATTTACATTGTTTAACATTGCTACATGTAGCCATGACTCCATAACTGTCCATTTTCATAAGATGATATTTTTCTCTCTTGTTTTTGTAACATTTTCGACAGTTGTGCTGTTTCCCATATCATGAAGGTCACATTTGTGATGCTGTCTGTAATTGTCTGCAATAACATCTATGATGCATCCAACATGCTTGAAGTAGAATTGGTAGTTGGTTTTGGATGTGCATGAAACTATGGCAACACCATTTGAATTCCACTGAAGTAGGGCATAGTGGTTATGAGTTTGGCTTTTATTTGTCTTAATATCTACTAACATGAGCTCAAATACCACCTCAGCATATATGACCTATCCAAATGTCAAATTAATTGATAGCTGTACACGTGTATGCTAATGATGTGAGGTCATATTGCTCAGCCATTCAGACATGTTTTTTATGTTCTTTCTGCTTCTCAGTATATTTTGATAATACAGATGACACAGATTGTTTTGCATAGTAATACACTGTAAATGAGAGGTGAGGCATTCATTTTACATATGCTTTTAACATTGACATATCAATGTATGAACCTTTATATAAAATCTGAGATGTGCATATCACCCTGTTTTTCAGATGTCCAACCAAAATAGGAGGGACAAATTTCACTGTGAGAAAATGAAGTGATTATAGGGGTTCTGCGTCAGCATGCCCAGAACCTGCTATGATGGATGAGTAATACTGTGTGGAGATAGCAAGTGTTTACAGATCTCACAAACATGATCAATGCTGTGGGTAGACACAACAGATCCAGGGAGGTGTGCCAGTGATGTTGCTGTGATATGATCCTCTGTGCAGCTAACAAACTCCCTGCCACTGGAGGTAGGCCCCAATTTCCTCCTCCGGATGAGATAACAGTGTTACTGGCCTCCCATCATAATGCCTGCCAGGATTGTCAGATACTCAGGGGAGGTATTGAGGCAGGAATTCTAGAATGTATAGGTATGTCCAACATTTAAAAACACTGGAGTATACACCAATTTTCTTAAAGTGCTTTCACAATTCTTACCTTATTGTTATATTTGTATTACAGCAGCAGAACTACACTGTGACCATGGCAACATACCTGATGCGGACACTCAAGGTAAGTGTTACAGCATGTTATCTTACCTACACAATACACAGCTAGCACTGTCAGCAACATGTGCAATGTTGTGTATTTCAATTGACTAGCCCCATTGACATTGGAACAGCAGTCATGCATATGTCACATAAATGTCTCCATATCCTGTTAGCATGATCCATAGCTGTTGTGTGCCTCTTCCTCACATTACAACTGAGTAGTATACTCACTTGCTGTTGTCAGTGTGCCATTTTAACCTACACATATATCTTTGCTTAGACTTCACAACATCTAACACAGACAGACACAGTAAGGTTGTTTATATTGTTGCTATAGTGCAACACTGTTCAGCGCACCCATTATCTACGATACTAATGTAAGTTTGTTTCCAACACAGGTACATCATCAGGCGATCCACAGCATTTGTCATGTGTCTCTATATCCTGTTAGAGTGAGCCATAGCTGCTGTGTGCCTCTGCATCCTGTTGTGACTGAGGAGTATACTTGTATGTTGTTGTTTGTATGCCACTTTAAAATGCAGGTTCCACTTTATGTCAGATGATACATTCCCCAACCAGGGAGGTTATACCTGGGAAGGCAGCCTATATAGTTGCAACATTTCAATATTGTTAATTATATTATTGACCTGTATGACTCATGTGATGTTATTCACCTGCACAGGACACGTATGTCTGTATGACATTGTCGTCCATCCGGTATGTGTATATCTTACTTGTGTGTTATATGTCGGGTCAAATGCTATATGATGCCTGACATGTGCTTACTACTGATTTGTGTATGCTTCTCTTTTTAAATGACATTGGCATGTCAGCCCTCACCACCAGTGGTGAAGTCATAGCAGGACACTTTTTGGAGGTTTTAGGTGTTGTATTCACATTTTCTGTTAAATTTGCTTAATATATGAATGACATGGCATATATTTGGTGTATAGGGTCCCTGCACCACACACCACCACACTGGCTTGGTAAGTCTGTATCATCATAAGCATTGTATTTATATAGTTGTCCAAAATGTCAGTTTTATGCTGCCTCATTTGACTTCTGTGAATATATATGACATGTGTCATCTGTCTCTTTTTGTAACATGTCCACTGCCTCCTTCAGTAGCTTTTCCACTGATCCTGAGGTGGGATGTGATGTGCCTTACTCATACAGAATGGCCAATGGTACACTGACCACAACATTGTGTTCATTGTCTGGACAAGGAAGGGACAGACATGTGGTTCATGGTGTAGCCTTTGGCAGGGAGGATAATGTGGCTGGCCATTCTGATGATGTGTGTAGATCAGATGACAGACATGAGGATGACCATGACCCCCTGTCTCATGTAGAGTCTGGAATGGATTGTGAGTCTTCTGCATGATGAGTTGATACTATCTGTCAGACTACATATAGGACTGGATGTGTTTCAGAGGGTGTCCACTTACTGTTACAGGTACATGAATATTCACAGTGATGTCACAGCTCTGACTTGCATACACTACTTTCCCATGCCACTAATCATGTAGCACACCAGCCGTAGAAGTTACATGAAGGTCAGGAGCACAGACATGGGGAGGTCATGCCAGCACTGGCACAGCATGACAGTGTAGTATCTGTTGCATGCTCAGTTGAAAACCTTGTTACACCAGTGCTAGAGCAGTGCCAATGTACCCTAACTGTACAGAGCAGATTACCTCCAGTGGGGAGAGGTATACCCCCTAACATTAGACCCACATATGGCCCTTGGACATCAGTGTCTGTGCTGCAACATACATGTACATCAGCTGTTGGTCAATCATTTGTAAATCCAGCAGTCATGTCCAGAGAGATACATTGTATTACTGCTCCTACCCATGCTATCTCCCAAAATGCTAGTGTCACCACATCCAGCTCCTCAGTACAGCACCATGGGCAGAGTGTTTCCAGGCACGCCACAGGCAGCCGGGACCATGGTATGAGCCATCAGTGTGGGTATTTTAGACTGTGTTAGAGTAACACTGACAATGGATCCAATATGTGTCCTGTGGCAATGTTGATCACTGTGTTGACTACTGACTAATCCACTGGTAGGTGGTTCTCAAATGTATGATGTCACAGGGTTACTCTAATAATTTATCTGACCTGACTACCTTCAAGTTGTGATAAGTTGTATGTAGTTGTCATCATTATATATTAGTTAGTTAGTTCAGATATTGATGACCATAATGTTCTATGTAACAATCTCCATGCTTCCATGTTTGCATTTTTTGTTAGTCATACATCAAATATTTTCATGTTATCTTAGTCATCCAGCATTGATTGCTAAATTACACATTTCCTTCTTGTCTGCCATTCCCTCAAGTACAGGTATACCTCTGTATGCATACCTGTTTTACTTTTGGCATTTTAAAGTGATAATGCACATGCCTCACCCTCAGCACTAAATGCACTTATGTGGGCAAGTGTCCTTTGTTATCCTCTTGCTGATATGTACTTCCCATATGTAGTTGGTTCCACACACATATATACCTATTTTGCTGTATCCCAAACAATGCTGCATGTTCCATAGAGAGTGTGTACTGACTGTCATTGATGGTCTGCATGATTGAATGTATTCTTACCTCTCACTCATGTTGCAGCAATAACCTGTGCATCATAGCTTACTTAGTTCTCTTTTATCATCCCTTATGGAATCACGTTTGTCGCTGATGTCCTGACATCTTCCATTGGCATGCTGTGCTGCTCACATCTTTCTTTTGAATCTGACCCAAAATCAGCCAACTCATAACACTCACAAAAGTATATTCTCAACTATTTATTTTTTCCCCATCAACCTCCAACATTTGTTATCTACCTAAGGAAAAAATGTGCAAACACTTCCATGCAAAAATCGTAAACCTTTTAGACTTTGTTGCATACTTAGGACTCATACAAATTTTCTTCCATTTTTCCCTCATAAATTGCTTTTCTAGTCTCTCTTCCCAATCTTTTCTAACTTCCTCTGAATGATTCATATAATTATCATGCAATACTTTACATACCCTACTAATTATCCCCTCTTTAATAGCACCATTGGTTCTAAATTCAACTAAAAACCCTGCCAGAGCAGTTCTTTCATTTAGGACTCCACTATTCCTTTTTATGTTCCTATATGCAGATATCAATCACTGATAGGGAAGACATTCTCTAACCTGCAGTCCAAATTTCTTCTTGGCCTTATACCACTCTATTACGTTACCTTCTCTAGTTATTTGCTCACAATACTTTGTTTCCATTGCCAACTTTTTCCAGTAAATTATAGACCCCTCTTATCTATTTTCTGTCCCCCTACTTGCAGTCATCCCTGTTGGCAAGATCTCCTTTTTCTATTCCCGTGTTGGTTTTGTTCTTAGAATACTTTCTGCAATTTTATGAATATACTACTATTCATAGGCTCCCTACTGAAATGTTGTCACTTGAAATTCCAAGTGCCAGCAATTAGAAAAATAATCAAAAACTTGAATAGAGCCTCTTTGCACCCCTGATGTTGGAAGCACGTCCCCACAGATCCCTGAACTTATATATACCAACTCTAAGATCTCCATACCTCAGAAAAAGGGGAATATTCTGAGAAATGGCCATCTCAGATTTGATATATGCAAGTTTGTTTTTTGGCCATTGAGTCTCCGTGTTTTGAAACTCACTGTGCCAGAGGCAATATTTCAAATGGTTGCCATTTTGTATGGTATTTATAACTCTCCTTAAGGATTTGCATCAAAAATCCTTCTCTCTCTTATCTCTTGAACTCCTACTGCTTCATCATCCCTTTCCACTTTGAATTATAATATTCTGATCATCTTATGTAAATGGGCTTTAATTGTGTAGCTCTAGAATATCCTTTCCAATCAGATAATCCTAAACCAACTTGTTCTATTAGGAGGATCAACTTATCATACTTACCTGTTGCCTTCCTTCCCTCCCAGATAAATTCTTTCAGTTTAATTTTTTTAATTCTTTATTAATGATTGTCTGCAAATTCTCCTCTGGTTGATAAAAATATGCCCGGCCTGTATATAAAACTAAAGTGATTAAAATATTTTCAGTGCTTATATCTTCCTATCCATATCCCTAAGCAAGAGATTCCAGTTTCATACTGTTTATATTATCTTTTGTTTATTCCCATTGCAAATATCCTTAGCTGCCATAACAGATGACTTTTTAAACAACTTTTTATTAATTTTAAAACAAGGATAGAAGAATTTTTAATCAAGTTTCCAAAATACTTCATCTTATTATATCACCATAAATATGGATATTGCTGAACCAAGGCATAAGTGAGTACATAATTGCCTTGTTATATCTTCATTAGTTTTATATATCAAAAAGACTTGAAAATGTTTCAATGTGTTACGCAAATTAGACATGTCCTTTTCATGATTTATGAAGTACAAAATAATATCATCTGCAAATAAGCCAACTTTTCTTGACTATCATACCAATTATATCCTTGAATTTCTGAGTCCCATATTTTCATTGCCAAAGTCTCTAAATATAAAGCAAATAGCAAAGGGGAAATAGGACACCCCTGTCTGGTTTCTCCGATCAAACACAACTTATAGAAGAACCCTCCTATTTTAATTCTAGCCTAAACACCTGTATTGAATTATCACTTGTGACATAGGCACATTTACATTTATATAAAAGTAATCAAACTATATTAACAAGTTAAAATTAACTAAAATTATGCTTCACTTATATAGCTATATATCAGATAACCTAAGCAACAGTATATAAATTATTCAATTCCTGTCCCTTTTTAAAAAATATCTTTATTAAACCATCACTTATAACATAAGCAATCATACACTTATATAAAAGAAAACAAATTACACTGACACAATCCTAGTTGCAAGCATTTTACATCACAAACCATACTGACACATTCCAGGTTGCAAATATTATCATTTTCAGTCAAACATTACATAGCTTATTTAAGTCCTGCCTTCTTTGAAACCTCATTCTTCCCCTGCATGCATTATTCCCACAATCTTGGCAGCACCTTTGCCATTTGTTTAGCTAGTATAGCCATAAAGTACTTTAAAATCATAGTTTAAAATTTAAATGAGTCTATGTGAGGCTATGTCTGATGTGCCTTTATCCTCTTTGGGTAACACAGCCACCACATCTTTCTTCTAAGATGATGGTGTATCCCCTCCTTTTAAAATGCCATTAAACAAAATCTTCCATATCTTAATCACTTTCTTCCCTCCTAGCTAACAAACATTCCTTTCCTGGAGACTCTCCTTAAGATTGATTATTCATCCCTATTTTATCTCATCTCCTCCTATCTTAGCTGTTAGTTATTTAGCCTTATCTTCCTGAAATCTTTGCATAATTATGAGTTTCATAAATATTTACATTTGTGTTCTTTATTGGTTACCACATTTATCTGCTTTATACTGAAGCTCTTCTATCTAATAAGAGCGAAAGCTTAACTACCTGTTTGGTGCCTGCATTTTTATTTCAGTGCTTATAGTTTTACTAGTTTTTGCTCAGTGAGACTAAGAAGTTCTTATATATATATATATATATATATATATATATATATATATATATATATATATATATATATATATATATATATATATATAATAACCCTGACTGCACACTCTTCAAAATTGCTTACTAATATAACATGCAGTGAAAACATGAAATGTTTATACAAATACGAGTAAGACCAAAAAATGTTTTATTTACAGGTATTTCTTTTTCCTTTAGTATCTTTCTAAACATTAATGACACAAAGTCAATGAAGTCCATTCTTTTCTGATTAATGCTTTATAATATCCTATTTATTCACTAATTTCATTGTTGCTAGTCTTTTTCTGATTATCTCTATCTCCCAGCACCAGACTCTTGTTCAAATCCAAGGTACTTCTGATTCTTCTATTCATCTCCTATTTGGAATATTAGAAAATGTTTCACTGGTAAAGTCTCTGTATGAGGTTTATTGCCAGAAGTGAGAGGAGCACAGTTCCCTTCTGTTTGCTCTCTCACTTTTTTGTTGGATAAACTTTTCATCTCCTTATTAGCCTGTTCTGCATCAAAAACTGCATTTGCTCCTACAGGAAAAATACTCTGGAGATAGCTGGATACAGCAACTTGAATCTCACACTTGCCTTTTGACATTCCCTTATTGCTGTGATAAATCTGCTTCTTTTCTGCCTGGTGTACAGTGAATAATTATTTTCCTCAAACAATCTGCTGTCTCCAATTCTTAGTACCATTTCCTTCTGCCACAGTTTTGTCAGGATTAACTCTTTTTTCCTGGTATGATTGTATATTTACTAATACCACTTCCTATCCACTTCTATCTTCTCTATCATCAGTCTCACCTCCACAATCCCCACCCTTTACACTGTATACTGACATCCCTACTCATTTCAACCTCGCTCTTACCCACCTCTCCCACCCTTTTCCCCAGCCTCCCAACATATTTACCAACCATGCATCTTTACTACTCCTTAACAGCCTATACCTTCATACTGTACTTTCTCTACTCCACCTATATCTCCGCCTCCCTCCACACATACCTCATTAGATGCTACCACTCTCCATCTCTCCCACTCTCCTCTCAATGCTCCCATCCCCACACCTACACTGCCATCAGCCCACAACTTTACAATAACTCAACCTCTCTCCTTACACCCTTCAAACATATTCAGACTCATCACCCCAACCCCCATACTACAAGATATACTAAGTTAATTAACAAGCAAAGGCATCTTCTATTATACTCCTTAACGCAAAACTACATAAACTACAAACTGACATCCATCCTAACCCAGTTCCAAATAATAATTTAACACCCTGCCAACACTCCCCCCCAGCCCTCCCAACAACTTCTGTCCAATCTACTTCACACTCCCATCCATACCCACCTCTTTCAAAAAACTCTACCATTGACCTACTTTTTATCAGTTTCAGTCTTCACAGCCTCATAAATAAAACCACTAAATTCCATACAGCCCTAGCCACCTACTCACCTAAAGCCATACATTAAAGATAATGAAGTTATCACATCTGCCTATAACATCATTGGACAAGACAGGTTAAACAAAAGAAGTGGTGAAGTTGCCATTATGTTTAAAGACACCCTCACAATTGAACTACTTAACTGTGCCTACCCAGACCTACTGAATGCAGAAATCCTAACAACTCACCTTGTAATCAATCCCCAAAAAAATATGATCATCATTGCCACCTATTTCCCTCCAGGCAATAAACTTCCTACCATTGAAAATCTACTATCCTGGGCATATCCCATTTTCAGACAATAAACTATAGTTCTTGGTGACTTCAATCTTGACTGGCACTCCTGCTCATCTAGTACCCCCTCAAGCTTCATAAACCTCTTCAACTTCATTCAAACCATCACCTGCCCAACTCACATAGACAAACACTCCAATAAGCAGTCAAGACTAGATTGGATTCTAACTAATAGACCCAACCTCCACTACCTAGCTGGATTCCTGCCAGACTCCCTTAGTGACCGTTCTCCAACCTTTCTTTACAGAAAAAAAAGTACACACTCAAAGTAACATCTACAAATACATCCATAGTACTAAAGATTTCTCTCCCACTACCTTTAACCTATTACTGCAACAATGCGACTGGTCACCACTTAAACACCTCCATCTAGACCTGGCTGTCCAATATTTTAACAACTCCTTCCTTAACATACTTAATAGTCTTGCCCCCACTAGAAAAGTACGACAAAGAACCGAGCAACTACCTTAGCTATCAAATGACACCAAACTGCTCATTAAATGTAGAGATAGAGCACGGTCAGCTTACCAGACTACCAAAGATGCATCCAATCTCTTAGCACATAAACAGCTTCGGAATTATCTAAGAACAAAATCAAAAAGGACAAACAAACCTATTTTCAAACCTGTCAACAAAAATGACTAAATAATCCCAAAAATTCTGACAAAGCATTAACTAACTCCTTAGCCCCAGTCATATCACAACCCCCGTCCCTGTCTCTTCTAATAACACTGACCCTATAGCTACTCAATTCAGCTTCCACTTTATTAATTCCATAACCACCTACTAGGTTCCCAGATCATCCAGACACTTTTCTTTCCCACTCCTACCCCAGACAACACCAACCCCCTCACTTTTAATACCATTCAGACTAGGTACATAAAAAAACTCCTAACCAAGCAAAAACCCTGCTGTCTTGCCGCCGACAAACTTCCTAATATATTTCTGAAGATTGCAGCACCTTCTATAGCCTACCCCATATCTATCTTGATCAATCATTCCATTACAAAACAGTACCTCCCTTGTCTCTGGAAAGTATCACACATCATTCCCCTTCACAAACAACTACCTCCCATAGCCATCCTCTCCCCCCTCGCAAAAATCTTAGAAAAATGCATCCTCAATCAGCTCCTTCACCACCTCCTTAGTAACAACCTGCTATCTAGCTCTCAGCACAGCTTTCAACCTAAACATAGTACTAGCACAACTCGGGTCTATATTAGAACACTGAACTTTCAAAATTTCGAGTGTTCTAATATCAAACCGTATCAATTGAAAATTTAAAACATCGAACATACAGAACAGCAAATTTTTTCCTAGAGAAAAAATTCACTGTTCCAAAACACATACACACAACACAAGCACACCAAACAAACAGCAATCCACACACATACACCTAAACTCTTACACCTAACCCTTCACTAAACTATACATACACCATTAACTATCCACTTATCTTAACCCAAACCCTATCCCTAAGGTCCATCACTATCGCACAGTCACCTCACCCACGCCTTAACCCTAACTCAGCTACCACACCCTAGCCCTCACATCCCCACAATCACACACTTACCTGACCCACGCCCTAACCCTAACTCACCTAACCCACCCTAACCCTCACGTCCACACAATCGCACACTTACCTGAACCCGACCCGTAACTTTCCATCACAGCACTGAAAATACAGAAGCAACAAAAACGGAAAACCAAATTCTTTCCCAAGGAAAAAATTTGGTTTTCTGTTTCTTCGATATTTTCAGCATTTGCTGAAAACGGGTCGATATTAGAACACTCGAAATTTTAAATATTCAGTGTTCTAATATAGACCCACACAACTCTAATATCTTTCACCAACACCATTAATCATCTCCTAAATGAAGGTCACTCTGTCTCTTCTATCTTTCTTGATATGTCCAAAGCCTTTGACACTGTTTCTCACCAATTACTTCTAGACAAACTCTCATCTTGTGGCCTCACTACTGCATCCCTAACTGGTTTCATAGTTATTTTTCCAATCATCACCAAGCAACTAAATGGGAAAACAGTCTCTGCCCCCTGCTCCCCATCTCAGTCGGTGTACCACAGGTTCCATTTTTCATCCCCTCCTCTTTACCATCTTTACTAACAGCCTCAGCTCAGCAACTCAACTTGCCACATTGTCCAGTACACAGATGATTCCACACTTATATGCTGAGCAACCTTACCAAAAGAACTTCAAATAAAAATGCAAACTTCCTTTCAGGATGTTGAAAAGTACCTGTCAGAGCATCAGCTTATACTTAACTCTAACAAAACTAAGATGATAGACTTTAGAAACAAAATATCCAAACCAGGTCAGTCCCCTCTAACAATCCTGTCCTCAAACGGAACCAAAATAGAACCCACTAACTAGACTAAACTTCTAGGAGTCACAAGAGACGAGTATCCAAAATTTGACAAACATATTTCTCTGACTATCAAGAAAGTTCATCCCAAACTTGGCACCCTCTTTAGGGCTAAACCATACCTTACTCAGAGTGCCAGACTAGCCACTGCTGGGTCACATTTGCTTTCCACCCTCCCATATGGATTTCAGATATTCATAAACCTACATAAGACTGAGCTCAATAATTTAGAATCCTGCTACAACAAAATAGACAAGTTTGCCCCTAATCAGCCATACAGGATTCACCACTGCAATATCCTCTCCCAGCTCAACTGGCTTGAACTCCTTAATCTTTTATCACTCAACCAAATGGCCATGGCCTACAAAATAATCTACCAACCTAGTAACTGCCCTGCTCTCTCTAGCCTTGTCCAAACTAGCACTAATACCCGCTCCCTCAGATCCTCCAACAACTTATGCAAAAGGTTTGCCACTCTCGCAGCTGCCACAGTGACTCCCTTTACTCCCACAAAATTGCCATATTATGGAACACTCTTCCGCACCCTGATCACACAAAATCCTCACCACCACTAGTTCAAACAACTCCTAAAGAACTACCTAGCCAAACACTGGCTCTGCTCCTGCTATTCACCAGGCTAACGTCCTCCCTATATCTTATTTTATCCTCTACTCTAACCTCCTACTATACCCTGTCCATCTCTCTGCAATCTCTGCTGACTCATAACAGCTTTCACACTGTTTCATTGATAGTCACAGATTCTTTGACTCTACCCCATACTGTACATACACTTGGAATGGTAACTAACTCCCTGTCATTATTTCACTTTTTATATGCATGCATACTGTCTCTGAATTTATATTGCACACACTGTGTAATTTGTATGCTGTATAAGTCTATAACGGCTTGTCCTTCAACTTGAGACTCTGTATACTTGTGTACACTGTTGTTTGTAGTCTGTACTGACTACTGTGTTATAAAATTATTATTTTTGTAAGCTTTGTTATTGCATGTGGATCTTTTCTCCCCGGGCCTCCACTGAAAACGGGCTTCTGGCCCAGTCAGACACTACCAGGTCAACAAATGTAATAAATAAATAATATAGGTCTTGGCTGCTTCCCTGTGGCCAGGATTTGAGCACACACACAGTGTGTCCTTTCAGTTACTAAATCCTGCTATGGAATACTAGTCCATTTCTTTATTTGTGCTTTCATAAAATTAATAGTCTATTTTTTTCAGTTTCTCTGACACAGCATAAAATCTCAAGTTTTCTCTGTGCACTCTGTCTTCTAACCCTACTATTTTGTTTGAAATAGCTCTTCTTGAGAAACCTCCTTCTCAGCCTTTTCTTCATTTCAGCCTCTGAATTTTGCAGTTTTATCAGTTCATCTGAATACCTAGTTAAAGTGTCTTCTGTTTTTTCCAATCTTTTATTTGAGGTGATATATGCCTTCAGTGTTTCATTTATTTTAAACACCTCTGCGTTAATTTCATTTATTTTTTCCACTAAATTATAAGAAGAACTCTGTTGAACCCAAGCTGAAGCTTGAGTGGCATTTTCTGAACAGTTGCATGATTCCTCCCAGCCAGTATTTTAGTTTCACCTTTTCTGGTTGATTTTCCTTCAGGTTCTAAAAATGTCTTCTTTGCTGGCATATAGGCAGTGTACTTAGTAGACAGTGGACTGGGTTCCAATAGCTATTTATGGACAGTGCAACACTCCAAAAGAAGACTGCAGCACACCAGCTGCAGATGCAATTTCAAAAGATACACTTAAGCCAGTCCAAGTGCTTAGCTACTCAGAGTGGGATAATTAAGATAATTACAGATTCTGCACATGACCGTCAGATTCCAAAACACATTGTGCGCACCTAACACAATTTAAATACACCAAACTACAATAACAACTACATTTCTGAAACCATCAATAGATAGACTGATTGTACCCATATCCTTATCAAGACCCCAGTTCCTCCAGAAGCAGACAGATACATTAGCAGAAAGGGCTGGCCATCCTTGAACTGCCAGTTCATGTTTACAGCAGATGGTAGCATAACAAACATCATGGCAATGCATCCTGGTATTGTCCATGATGTTGCCACATGGAGGGAAAGTGGTCTGAGGCCAGATTCCCACAAGGTGAAATGCCTGACACACTACTACTGGGTAAGTATAGGAACATAGCTAGGATTTAAGCTAAGGATATCCCTCCCAACAATATCGATGCTGACAACATGTGTGTTTACTCCCCACAACAGGTGATTGTGATTATCCACATGAGCCATAGCTAATGACCCCATATAGAGATTCAGCAAATCCTGCAGAAGAGGTTTACAACAGAGTGAACAAAAGAACAAGAAATACCATTGAGCATGTGTGTGGTGTACTGACAGCTAGGGTCAGATGTCTGGACACATCTGAGGATGCACTGCAATACACACCTGGGAAAGCAGCACAGATGATAATTGTGTACACTGTGTTACACAACATGTTAACAAGAGTATATGGGAATCTCCCAGCTGCAGGTGTGGGTAAACAACCCCAAGAACTCCAGATGTCTGTAGATGATATCTCACAATTATTGCTGGAGGAGCAGAGAAACATAAGGGGCAGAAGGCAAAGATGTGTCTAACAGAAGGTGCGACCATAAGACCAGGCCCAGGAAACACAGCAACATCTGACGCACAGCTTTGAATCATGACAAGTCACATGTACAGAAGTACACAGATTAAACATTGATGTTTAGCTGTTGCCCTACCACAGCAGTGCAGATTGTATCTAATGACAACTACCCATTAGATGTACACACTGAGCATCAGACATAACAACATAATCCTAATATATACCAATATGAGCATATACAAATCTATCACAACAGGTACCATCAGCTCAGGGAACAAATGACACAGGTATACATACAGACACATATTGGTGAATGTGTGTGTAGCAGACAATAAGGGACACACATCTGTACAACATTCCTATATGTCCTCTATAAAATGATGCAAAGAGGTAAACAACTCAGGACACAATGCAGAACTGCAGTTAGTATCACAAGCAAAATATATCATTGTAAAGCATGGATAAGGTAATGTAATAAATGGAGTCAGCTGTGTTTAGTAAAACTGTCAGACTCCCATGGCATCAGACTTGTCAAAGAACACAGACAGATGGCATCATCATTGTTCTGCACAACAATCATCATTGCCATTGGGTGACACTGACACTACAAGATAGTGTGAATCAACTGTCAGTGTTACTCTAATGCTGTCTGGGGTCCCCACATTGACAGCTCACACTACAGTCTGATATGCTCCTATCACATATGGAAACACTTGTCCAAGGTTGCTCCACAGAGGAGACTGATAGGGAGATGCCAACATGTGGAGGTGAAAGAGCATGACTGTGACTGGACTGTCTGGTCACGATTGCTGAGCCCACAGCAAATGGGCCAGCAGTGGAAGTCTGCTCATGTTGGAGCATAGACATTGATCCCCAATGAGCAAGGTTTGTTTTGCTGAGAGGGGGCCTGCATCTCCCATGTGGCAATCGGTTAAGCACAGTCAGGGCACACAGAACCCTGATTATACTACTGCACTGCTGTAGTATTGTTGAGGCCATGGATTCTATGGACCATGCCTCAGATAACATACATTCATTCTGTACAGACAATGACACCATTACCTCAATGTGACCACACTCCTGTCCTTCATGCAGCACATCTAACTGATGTGCAACATGATCTGTGGCACAGGCAAGTGCACAGATGTCAGATCCATGATGTCACTTGGAATGTTCATTTGCCTGTATGAGTAGGCAGACACCCTCTGACACTTGCTCATGCACACCAGCTGCACGCCTATGTCTACTGTGACAGGCAGTATCAATGTGTTGTTTGGAATTGTCAACATCAGCAGCCATCTCAATATGAGTCTGTTGTCCACAGGCCTTGTGCTGTCCATCATCTGATGTCCCCTCATTGTCAGAGTGGCTGGACAAGTGTCCCTTCATATCTGAGGCTACAGCCTCATCAGCAAGACTGTCACAATCTGGGCTGGGCTGGACTGTATCACCATGTCAGTGTCCTATATGTCAAATGCCATGCTACCATACTGAGACACATCTGATCCCACATCAGGATCAGTGGAAGGTCTAATGGAGGATAAAGGCAGTTGATGTGCTAAAAGAAAAGACAGAAGACACAGATCAGGACAATGTACTTACATCACATGCTGAATTTCATTAAAGACATATGACACATATATATCACTGCAATGTTACACATAATAATGACTTACCATTAGAGCTTATCTGTCTATTGGTCATTTAATCTACATAATAGAGAGTGACATATGTGTGGAATAAAACTATAAAATGCACCTGACAAGTCCTCATGGGAAAACGGTGTGAGAGAAGAGGGATGAACTCAACTGTTGTAAGGAAACAAAGTTAATCCAGTCATTGCCAGCACGGACCATTCCAACAGCATTAAAACATACAGTAGGTATTAGCTAGACATACCACTTATTTGTGCATTTGATAATGATGCAGACTGTCCTAATAATGGGTAAAAGGACACAGTATTAATGGAGCACAACTATACGAATAACAATGACATGTATGAAAGATAGGTAATAGCATACCAATGACAGAGTCCTGATGTTGTGAGTTTTTGTGTTGAATTGCAGATCCTGCCATAATAAAGTAAAGAGAAAAACAACACTGTCATGCATGCAGGCAATGGAATAGTGACATGATGACATATACAACACAGTAACGGATACTCATGTGATATATTGTGCATTTGTTGGACAGATGTCCCTGTGCAGAAAAACAGCAACATTAATGTCATATAGCACAAGTCTGCTACACATTGCTGCAACCTATTGTGGTAACATACCTGGTCTGTCTATACTTGCAACCTGCATAGCTTGTGCCCCCAGTGGATATACTTGTAGTGGACAATGTTAGGGAAATTTTAATATGACAGCAAACAGTAGTGCCACAACATGAGGATACAGCAATAACAGGTAGTGGTCATACTGGAAAATCACATACTTTATGGAAACACTCACCTGCCATTCCCTGGCATTGTGCAGAAGTAGATGGACCTGTGAACATTAATGCAGACAGGATTACACATGTTGGTTGTACTGTTCTGTCTGTACTGCAGTTGTTTGGCTATATGTCATTACATTTCCACTGATTGTCATCACCCTGTGCGGATCCCTGTGCATGATTCAATTCCACTGCTGAATAACAAAAATTACAACAGCAAAAGCAATATGCAATGGTTTACTCTATAGTTATCCATGTTATACATGTGTGGCCTAGAACACATGCTTCTATCTCACCGAGTATGCATCACACCCCACTCCCTATATGCAAGGATGCAAGAAATATTGTGATATGATCTGTGGGGACAATGGTGGGCCACCAACAATGGCATCTCTCGATCTGTCATACCATTGTAATCTGTTTGCATGGAGGATCATTTCAGAGAAGCATCAGCGACAGGCCTCGCAGGCTCTATTGTGACCTCCCACCACATTAATCATATTTGTGAGGTTAGCCCTGACATCATTCCTCCATACTGTACTCCCTGCCCATCCAAGGAGTTTCTGGCCATGTTGTTGAAGAACATTGATTATAATCTCAATCTCCTGTGGGGAGAAATTGTCACCCCTAAGTCTGTTTGCCATATGGAAGATAGTGATATGCACATGTTCATATTCATTTGGGGGGTCCACTTATACAGACGATTATCTGTATAGCTTATGACACTGTAAACACTATTTATTCCTGTGCAATGCAAAATCCTATGAAATACTCACTGTGACATATAAAAACATATAGCAATGCCTGCATGCATAACACTTGTAAAAGCAACATATCTTCTGATATCTGTAGAGGCTGCCTGTTGGAATCAAACCCCTTACAGTAGATATCTGATGGAGGTCCGAATGCAACAGCATCATGCTACAGGAACTGCGGGCTGCATGCATTTCACATTAACATACTACACAAACATACATGTACAACAGAAAGGTGTGTTGGCTGTAGCTGTAATGCAATTGCAGCCTAAACAGACAAGTACTCAAAAACAATCTGTCATATGACATGTTATACATGATGACCTCAGATCAACACAGTCATTGCAGAGCAGTGTATGCCATCCACATCAGCACAGAGTATTTTTAAATTATTGATTGAACAACGTACGGAAAGTGTAGGAAAACCACAGGATCTCTAAGCAAGCCACAGATACTAATGATCCTGTTTGTACTGACCCAGTAGTTCTAAGACTTGTTTTAACAACCATCAATAAATAACTATTTATAACAGCAAAAAGAATACATAGTGACATACAGATACTGTAAGAATCCATAGTTTTCCATAAATATACCACAGAGTGTATGAAGTCACCCGCAATATATACGGATAATCCGTAAATCCGTCTTTATGTACTATTCACTTTTACTATGTACATCTGTCTGTACAACTGCATATGGGACATTACTGCATGTTCTTGATGCAGATGTCAACACCTGTATGCATACTGGAAAATCCCATTCCACTCTTTTAAGTTACAAACATTTTCCATAAATTCATAAATCTAAAGAGATACATTTGAGAATGAGTAATGTTAAGATAGGTATATAATGAGATAATATTCCCCAAATCAGAAATGCAAACAGGTGCCAATTTACCTTAGCTGCTACCTATGGATCAGGTATAACTGTAAGTAAGAGCAGCTATATGTATATATCTTTTAAGTCCCGTTTGTGCCATACATAATTCCAGGTTTGAAAATCCCATTTGTGCGCATCTGCATAAGTTCTTAAAATCTGGCACATTAACCAATAGCTCAGTGTAATGGAAAGGTGCTCTTTAAAAGCACCCAATAAGCATTGTTAAATGGTATTGTGTGTGGCACATGCCCATTATCTTCCAGTGATCTGATAACATGACATAAGCACTTTTAAATATTGATTTTGATACATTTACATATCAGACCATTGCTACCTGTGAACTGAGTGGGACCTCAGTAAGCGATTTTCAGACCTGAGTACTTTTTCCATTGGAGTATAAACATTATCAAGATGGCTACTTCCAGGAGGCTTCACATGTCCAGGCACCCAGTTGGACCCAGGAGGAGATCATCCAGATGCTGATTATCTACACTAGAGTGGAGCATTACATGATAACCAGGCCACAGAACTTCAGTATGGTCAACAATTGGAACCAGATTACAAGAGAACATCAGTAAAGTACAGGGATCTAATGAAAAAAACAACTGAATGGCAGCAAGAAAAAGCAATGATGCATTGTTTTTATACACAGCTTATTAGTGCTTTCGTCTGATAAATTACCAATTGTGGCAATTTATCAGACGAAAGCGCTAATAAACTGTATAAAAACAATATATCATTGCTTTTTCTTGCTTCCAGCCAGTTGTTTTTTTCTTTAGTTTATCTCTTTGACTTGTGTTTGTTATGTACAGGGATCTACCTGACAGGAGGGCAGATTCACCACCACTATTATGACCTGCATCGGAGTATCACCGAGGTGAGCTGACAGCCAGTGGATCCGTACAGTAATTGTCATAATACTATTTAGACCTAAGCATTCCTATAGAACTAAGAGAGATAGCTGTGTCCCACATATATTAGAGACATGCCTTTTATAACTGTTAAGTAGCTGTTATGATAATTAGCTCGTCTGGACAATTAATAAGATGTGGTGACTGTTCTCCATATAAATATATTTAATATTCCCCTGGGTTTTATTTATTTAATAATGTTAATAACACTGTACATGTACATCTGTTTTTCAACATATAATGCCATTATTTCAAACATCCAATATAGTCATGTATTACTAATGCCTTTACCACCTAGGCCACTTGTGACTATGCATTGCATAATTATCTGTAGTACTTAACATAGTTAATAAAGTGAAGATTCTTATTTCAGTCCTGTTTGTTGAAGCCAAGAGCAATGCCTATACATATCTTTTCATTTGTAATATGTGCTGACAGCTGTTATTTCAGTAGATTATGATGCCCAATAGCGGTTATGTGTCACATGTTTCCATTTTAATGCATTGTCTGCAGAAATACAAGTACACACATGCAGTAACTGTTTGTTAAAAACAAACCCTCTGCAGAAATACAAGTGCACACATGCAGCAAATGTTTTAAAAACAAACCCTCTGCAGAAATGCAAGTACACACATGCAGTAACTGTTTGTTAAAACAAACCCTCTTCAGAAATACAAGTACACACATGAAGCAAATGTTTGTTAAAAACAAACCCTCTGCAGAAATACAAGTACACACATGCAGTAACTGTTTGTCAAAACAAGCCCTCTGCAGAAATACAAGTACACACATGCAGCAAATGTTTGTTAAAAACAAACCCTCTGCAGAAATACAAGTACACGCATGCAGTAACTGTTTGTTAAAACAAACCCTCTGCAGAAATCCAAGTACACACATGCAGTAACTGTTTGTGAAAAACAAACCCTCTGCAGAAATACAAGTATACGCATGCAGTAACTGTTTGTTAAAACAAACCCTCTGCAGAAATACAAGTACACACATGCAGTAACTGTTTGTTAAAACAAACCCTCTGCAGAAATACAAGTACACACATGCAGTAACTGTTTGTTAAAACAAACCCTCTGCAGAAATACAAGTACACACATGAAGCAAATGTTTGTTAAAAACAAACCCTCTGCAGAAATACAAGTACACACATGCAGTAACTGTTTGTTAAAACAAACCCTCTGCAGAAATACAAGTACACACATGCAGTAAGTGTTTGTTAAAAACAAACCCTCTGCAGAAATACAAGTACACACATGCAGTAACTGTTTGTTAAAAACAAACACTTGCTGGCTGTTATCTCAGCCTGTAGAGAAACAGGTTAGCATGCATATATGTTGGTGTGCTGGAGAGGGGGGGTGCATTCAACTCTACATAGTGGAAACATATTATTCTTATCTTTATGTCTTTTACACATTGTCAAAAATTCTGCTCTGCATACCTGCTTATAGATATTAACAGTGAGTTTGGGCATGTTTATGAATAGCTCATTTATACACCAAATTTATATGAATATCATTGTAATCTATAATGTTCTGTGAACAGCATCTCTTTAAGTGCAGGATTATGTGTAAAGCTTGGAATAGACTGTTTTTCTGCCAAAAATTGTGTGGAATATGCTAAGATTTGCAAAAGTGCTACCAAGTGTAATGCTGTCATTCATTATTAAATTCACTTCAAAATGACAACATCCTTATGTTTGGAGAGAGTCAGACAGTCAGACATACAGTTGAAATGCTGAACATGGAGATACAGTGATGTATGCATTTGATTGGTGATGGGCACTTTGCCTAGGAATATCTTTACATGTAGTCCTCCCACATACATCACCGTGTCCATGATGTACATACAACATCTTGTATTTGTTAACAGATGCTATGTTATACATGACACTGTCCCACTCTCTGATGGCTGAAGTTTTTTTTTTTTCCACTTGATGTTACTGGTTATTACCACTGTGTTGACATGAATTAATTTTTCCAAATTATTTTTAAAAATGCCCAGAATGTTGTCATTTTTGTAAATCCTAAGCCATATTAGTAACCCATCCTTGGACATTCATAACCCCAAGTCCTTTTATTGCATTCACAACACATGCTGTCTGACAAGCCGGATTAGCTAGTCAGGTAAGTCACAGGGTTAGAGTGTGGATGTAGCTTAGAGTTGTAGGTTAGAATCTCTCGTCCTCTGTTCTATTCAAAGGTATAAAGGACTGCATGTATACATTGCAAAATGTGTATCTGAGCAATGTGTATCCCTGTTATTTTAGGACTGCATCATTCATAGCTGCTGTTTTCTTTTTGCAGATGAAGAGAGCAGGACTCATACTCACGCCCTGTGCATCAAGCAGATGTACAGGCTTGGAGGAACAGCAGGGTATGTTGCTTACATTGTCTGTTTTTTTTTAAATAAGATGCATGTGGCCCTTGTTACAGGATCATATTCTTTACATTACCATTTCAATAGCTTATAATACCCACCATGCATCAGTAAGGTAAGTGAAATAATCACATTATACCTGTGCTTGCAAGTCTGATTGAGATACAAATATTTTTAAATATCATCTAGCAGCATGCCATGTTTTCTGAAGATAGTTTCTGAAATGTAGGCCACAACCTAAATGGCAGTTTGATTTGTGTAACTGTCACACAGATTTCAACATGAATAGCTTACATGCAAGTCTGTATTGCTTTGCTTGTTGTTTATAATGTGTGTCGTTGTAGTAATTGGTCAGTTGTGCATAGCCTGGCCATTCTCATACTGAATGAGTGTCTACTGTGTTAGTCTTCGCACTTGTTTGCAGATGGTGTGGTATGCTTTTTAGTTCAATATTAGTATTGTATCTGGATATTTTTGTTACAATACTTGTATTTTGTGTTTGGGGATACCTGTATACAGAGGCATTTCTTGTACCATTTCATAATCAGCAAGCATCATCAGGATGTTTGCATTTTTCTGCTTAGTGATTGTTAATAAATGTGGGTAGTCATGCATATAGTTTTAGACAGACAATACTGTTTGTACAACATATACTAGATTCTCATGTGTCACAGGCTGTGACTGTGTTTATGGCTGAATATTATTACTATTTGGCAGTGTTATATTCCTTATATTGATGTGGAGTCAGCCAATGACCATGCTGCCAGGTTCAGCTGTTTGTCATTTGTCTTGCATATTTTCCATGTTATTGCCATCTCACTTTGTCTTCATTTTAACAATATTAATTTGTTGCTGTACACATGACTCATTACATGCACAGATTACAAGTTCCATTCGCACTGACATAACTGCTCAGGGAATGGCGTGCAAGGGAAAAAGAATGGAAATACAGGTATCTGCAGGTCCCCATAGTAATGTTATGCTGTCATATACAAGCTTTTCTTTTCAGTTATGGGAATGTTGCATGACGCAGTGTTGGGCATGCTTCCATTCAAATGCTAGTATACATTACATGTGCTTGCTTTGTATTTGCTTGCCATGCTTATTGCTGGCCATGTTCATGTCATGTAATGATGTCCACTGCTAAACTGTGTTATGCATGCCATTGTATGACCTTGATTAAGCTGCTCACATTGTGTGGTGGATACAGTGCCCCTGACATGCTCTGTTATTGGACATGTCCATAAGTATACATGATGTGACATAGGGAAGGTGTTGAGTGCATGAGGAGCCAATCTTCATCAGTAAATCTGTTGATTATAATTGTGCTACTTGCTAATGGTCGCGCCATTTCATCTTGAACTGTGTTTTAAATAAGACCTTCAATTTATCTATTATACCTTCAGTCTCATATTTGAAGATGCAGCACTCATAGGTAGACTGGATGTTAATTAATGTATCTTAAATTGCAGATGTGCACATCACTTTCAGTTTACTGTCAGCTATGATCTTCACAGGAATTTGTGGCCTTATAAGACATTTGCTTTTCATTGTTATGGTTTTGATTACTGACATACATCACATATGGTGGCTCAGTGGATTATGGTGTCAGCATACACATATGGTGCCACAGTGGATTATGGTGTCAGCATATTTTATCATTTAATGAGGACTGGTTTCTGCCTGTTCATTGTGTCACAATCGGTATGTTATGTTGACAGAAGCAGCGAATTTATGCTAATTTCTTGGGGGTTTATTTACATTAAAATGCTGTTTTTATGTAAGAAATATTTAAAAAATCATGTAAATAATCTCATGTATAGATGTTTTAACCTTGCAGTTATAAATGTGCATCATGTGTAACTTAAATGTAGAGGTTTTCTCTCTGGGCCTCCTCTGAAAATGGTTTTTACCTAGTCAAACTTTTCCCAGTCAACAAAGACAAATAAATAAATAAATTAGGTATGCATATATAATTTATGTCCTGTGTTGTGATTAACCTTGACAGAACATGAAACCTGTGGATAATCTCCAGTCAGAAGTAGATGATGAGTGCATGCCGGACCACTGCCAGAGTCCTCAGATGACAATGACCATGCTGATGACAAGGATGACAATGAGAAAGCTGGACTTGCACATGCCATGATCCCTGCTGGATTCCAGAGGAGATGACACCAGAAATAACAGATAGATGATTCTTAGGAGCAGATCGGGGAGGTGGTGACAGATGTGTTTTGAACACAGATGAGGGACATGATGGAGAATTTTTTTTTGTGATATGACATGGGCTATGCAGGACTCATTCAGGGAGATAGTCTAAAAGATCGACTCTATATTATGTGATTAAAGAGTCTCTTCTTTGAACACATAATAATCGACACATACACAGAGAATGCTGTAAACCCCAAATGGCCACATCCGCAATTTTTTTCCTCGGGGGGGGGGATTTATGTGGCCGTAAAATAAAGAACAAACTTTAAAACACTAATCAAGTGGGGGGATTCACCCCACACACCCCTAGCTAACCCCCCTAGCTAAATATACCGAATAAATATACTAACTAATGCCCCTAACTAAATATACCAACTCTGAGATCGCTCTACATTGAAGAAAAGGGCAATTCCCATTAACAGCCAACTGAATTTTTACCCCGAGGAAAAAATTCACAGACGTGGCAGTTCGTGGTTTACAGCATTCACTGTATATGTGTTGATTATTATGTGTTCGAAGAGTAGACTCTTCGATCACATAATATAGACCCTGAAAGATCATTCATGATGTTCATCATCAAAGTGGTCCCTTACATCTGTAAGCATTGCTTGTGTGCTCCAGTTGTGTAATGCTGTCATCATGCTGTTTGCCATATATTTGATTGGACTGTATACTCACTGTTGTCCATATGCATACCATTTAGCTGCCATGCTTATGTGTTACATGTGCAAACATACAATGCAGATATCATCAAGTGACATTTAATTATGTTTCAACTTGTGCATGACACACATTAAATTTCCTTCCACTTTCAACTGTCCATGCTTTGTAGCAGTTAACACACAGCTATTGCTGCAATAATTACCCTTTTAACATGTGTTTTAGTGAGAGAAACCCACACACAACACATGTTGTCCATAGTCAACAGTGGTATGGTTAAGATCTGTGTATTGCCATATTGTGTATATGCAGCAGAAGGACATATCATTGCCTATGTGTTTTGGATGACATAATCATTCTGTCTCACCGGCATGATGTCATGTTGTGTGCCATGTATTGGCAATGCTGATACCTTGTTGGGTCTTATAAAGGGATGTTATACACATGGGCAGTCCTCCTTTTCTGACTGCATTGAATCCCAATTTAACATTCATATATACACTGTGGTAATGATAATTTATTCAGTAACAGTCCAGTACACTATGTTTGGGCTATGCTACATTTCCACCTCCATTAGTTCTTCACATAAATTCACACCTTTCGTCAATAATTGTACACATTAACTGATGCATGTACATGCTTCTGCACATAGCTGGATCCATGCTGAAACATCATTATACTTTCGACATGTGAGCATCCACTGACTTATCATTGATGTGGTGTAATGATACTCACAGGACAGCCCACTGCTCAGTAATGAGCAGGGTGCATGACATATAAACTGCAGTTGCTTATTCTACATTTGCATGTCAATATATGTGCATGTGATGGAAATTCTAAGCTTGTTTACTTATGCTTCTTAATGTTAACATGACGGCACATTACAGTGTATGTGTGATTCATATATGCCCATTTTTGTTGACATCAGCAATGCAGTCTGCCTGTATGACATACATTTCCCATTTAGTTAAATGTATTTTTGGTTGACTTCAACAACACCATACTTGGAGTACCCATACATTTGCAATGTGTGAACGTACCCTGTTGTCCTGCTTTATCGTTGTCTTCCTTGATGTGGGGCCAGGTTGTCCATCACCCTTCCACCTTCATACTTAAGTAATATATTTAGCAGATATGTTTGCCTTTGTTGCAATTATTGTCCATTCTCATGTATTACTTTGTTTACAAGGTCAACACGTGTCAATTCTATGGGCATTATACAGATGCAGGACACATGCACACAAGACGTTGGCTACTGCTTGCAATACATTGTTCTCATTATACTTGTGTGTTAACCATTGTACGTTGTTGAAATTCATGTGCACAACCTGATTTTTTTTAACTGTAGTGTCATTTATTTGTTTAGTTGTTTGTTTGTTTATTTATTTAACATTTGTTTACCAGGAAAGTCCAACTTGGACAGAGTCCATTTTCAGTGGAAACCTGGGGAGAAACAATTCAGATGTATATCTTTGAAATGTGGCAGGAAACCAGAGCACCTAGAGGAAACCCACATGAACACAACAGCCTCAAGTATAAAGAGGCTGCCATGCTGGACATCCAGCATCAACAAACTTTACAATAAATGCAAAAAGTTGCTGTCCAAGGAAACAAAGACAAGGCTCTAACAATTGAAAAGCACCCTTGTCAGCCTCAACAGGCAAATAAAACAACTTGTCAAATCCACTAAGGGCTCTTTTGAGAGAAACTTAGCAAGTACAGCCAAGGATAACCATAACACCTTTTACAGCTGTGTACATAGCCTAAAATGTAGGACCCAAGCATGTGCAGAACTAGTGACCAACGGTATCACACACACTGACCCCTTAGAGATAGCAGACCTGCTAGTGGATAGGTTTAGCGAAAATTTCACTCCCTTATTCCCTAGTAACTTATCACAAACCTTCCCCCAAACTTCCCCCCATCTTATATATCTGAAGAGAGGTCCTTAAAGCCTTGTCCAAGGCAAAACACACATCCTATATGGGACCAGGAAACATACCAGGCTCTCCTCTAAACAAACTAAAACATGAACTAGCATCATCACTAAGTACCCTTTACAATCAATGCCTGACCACAGGCTTTGTTCCTGCAGAATGGAGAATAGCAACATTTATTGCATTCCACATAGGTGGTCTAGCAACAGACCTGGGGAATTAAAGACCCATAAGCTTGACCAGCCTCACCTGTAAGGCCATGGAGGGTATCATTATGGACCTCATAAATAAAGACATAGGCACCCTTCAAACTCTGGATCCTACCCAATTTGACTTCGTCAAGGGCAGATGCTGCCTGTTAAATCTGGTGTTCTTCTTTGAAAATGTGATCAGGGCCATTGGCAAGGGCAAATCTGTGCACACAGCATGCCTCAACTTGGCAAATACTTTTGACACAATCTCGCATTCAGGCATTACCGATAAACTCACAAAACTGAATGTAAACCCCTTTATTGTATGATGGGTTGCCAACTGGCTCACAAACCAGGCATACACTATCATAGCAGGTGAGTCCAAATCAAACAGCAGACCTGTTACCAGCAGGATACCACAGGGCCACTCCTGGGCCCCTACTGTTTGATATATACTTCTCAGAAGTTCAGGTCAAAACTAAGAAGTTGTAGCTGTCCAAGTTTGCAGATGACTGCAAACTAGGTGCAGTCATTGAAGCCACTAATGATCTCAGTATACTCCAAGAGGGTCTCACACAGACCAGTGAATGGTGTATTAGTCATGGTCTCAAACTGAATACAAAGAAATGCAACCTCATTCCCTTCAGCACAAACAATGTCCCTTCACACTATCAATTCAACAATAATACCCTAAGTACCAACAAAATGGTAAGGGACCCAGGATCACAAGTTGACTGCAACCTTAATTTCGACCACCATGTGTCTACTGTAATAAGGAAGGCTTTATACGTAGCACACTTGATTGGTAAAGACATTGCTTCAACAGCAAAAGAGGTTATAACCCATCTATACTCAAGACTAATCTGGCCCATAATTGAATATAACATCCCATTTGGCATTCACCATACAAAGCACCTACAGCAACTGGAGAGACCTCAATGGTTTCTAACAAAGAAGATCAAGGGGCTTCAGCATGTGCTTACACAGACCGACTAAAGTCTCTATCTCTCTACTCCATGTCATATACTCTTCTTAGTGGAGACTTGTACCTGGCCTACAGAGCAATCCAAGACCTAAACCTAATGAACTTGCTGCATATCAGTAAATCAATCAGGACTAGGGCTACCCATTTCAGAGACCTAAATATGGCCTGTGACTTAAATAGGGCATGCTGGAGGGACAGATTTATCTCCCAGTGACTGCCACATATTTGGAACAGGCTACCAATTCATGTGAAACAGAGCACCTCTATGACACTACTCAAGAGGAACCTGGATGAGTGGATGGGGCCCTGTAAATTCTTACTGGGAATAGCACCCACAACCCTTCTTGACATGGGCAGTAATCAAAAAATGCAATCTTGGGAATTGACTTTTCATGTTATTACATTGGGATGAAACAGCTAGGCTTAAAATGACCTCTGGGTCGATAATCATGTAATCACCTATGATACTACATGCAGACCCCGCACAGAAGGAACTCCAGCTGAGAATTGAACCAGAGAACCTCTTGCTGTGTCGCAACAATGCTAACTGCTTCAACACTGTGCCGCCTTTAGATTTTTGAACACATTCTTACATGTCATTGGTGTGTGTATCTGTATTGACATTGATTTTGTGTTTGTTCCATTTAGGCCACTAACAGCCATACATGTACATCCACAATTGTGTCTTGCCTTTGACATGGTGTATATGTGTCATATATGAATTGCATTATATATTTGGGTTGTGTACACCTAGTTGTATATGTAACAGCCAGTTTGCTGCTTTGCTGCTGCACTGCTATTTTCCACTGTGCTTGGTTGTTTGTCTTTCACATGCATGGTCAGATGTTCTTCTCTGTCCTCTGCTAGAATTATATAGCATTTTGAGATCTGCATTTGCTTATCTGTAATGCTACTTGGTTTACATTTGCACTGCTCACAGACTACTTGGATAGTTGTTTATTTATCCAATGTGTACTGTGATCCTTATTTATTTCCCTACAACGCACATCTACCATTGGTCATACACATCCAGGTATGACTGCCACACAGTTTGCAACATGTCATGATAGTGCATAAGTAGACATGTTTTTTTTCTGCATTTCACCATGTCTGGTATGCATCCCCACACTATTTGACAAACTTCCACTGTCCATGTTGTGCATTGTGCTGTCCTTACTGTTTTTTCCAACCTTTATCAGTCATGTTTGCTCTATAGGTATATCTGCTATGATGGTCTTCTACTTCTCTTTCTCTATCTTTTCCTTTCCTTCTATTTTAAAAAAAAATGAGGCCTATTCCCACCAAAAAAAAAAAAAATACCCATGCCCCTCCTACTTTCCCTCAGATGTTCCTATTCCAACATACCTCTTGTATGTCCCTCTTCTTCACCCATACCTCATGTGTTATTTTCTGTCTCCCAGTTTCCTTGGGCATGTGCATGTTACCTGTGTTCCGCACACATTTCCTGCACCCACTGTTAGCTAATATTAGTTGAGGCAATATGGTCACGACTGCCCTTCACATTTGTTGTTTTTTTAGTAGAAAATTTACAGATTCTGTTGAATCTGTAACTGATAGCTAGTATATCTTAACAACAACAGACTTGTGGTGATATTCCATAGTTGTCTGTAAGCTTACTGGAGAGATTCGGGTATAGATATGTATTTATGACTGTCAGGCTGCTTAGAATTGTGAGGTTCTTTCTGTAAGTTTGTTAATGTACATCATGGTTTGACAATGATTTTTCATTACTTATGGATTACCTGCAAGTATTAAATAGTGCACCAGCCCTACTGAGATAGTCCATTGTGCGCTGAGATATTCTGATTTCACTGTGGCAGATTTGCATATCACATTGTTATCCACAACTTTTCTGCTGATATCAGAGTAATGTGTAAACTGGCCCAGTAAATAAATTTTACTCAAGTTTACAATTTCACTGGTACTTTTTTCTCAGTTTCTATTTTCATAATGGGAGAGCTGAAATTAAGCTATTGATCAGTGTGGGGCCATCTTGGTAAGTCCAAAGAAGATATTTATTTGATCTAGAATTCATTTCACTGAATTTTCTGTTATTTTATCCCCCATTTCCGCAAGCTGGTACAATCTTGGAGTTTATTATATTATAAGGTAACGGGGTGGTAGGCAAAGCTCCATGCACATGGAGTAAAGAGGATTTTAACCTCTTCTCTAAAGAAAAAAATCAGACCAAAGCAAAGGGATTTCTATTACACTTACATACCAGCAACTACATAAGTTGGCAGAACTGTACAGGGATTTTACAGTTTTCTCACAATTATTTGGGCTACCCAGTAAGTCACACAGTAAGACAAACAAAAGTGGGAGATACAGACAAATATAGGTTCTGTGGTACAGAACTAGAAACAGTTATACACTTTTGGTGGTTGTGATATAGTTGAGGGTCTGCATACTGAAAGGTACAATAATGTACTAAGATTGTAACATTGGGGATTGTGCAAACACTATAACACAGAAGTAGCTAAGAACCACTGAAAACATGAAACAGAAAAAATTGCCAGAAATGAAAAAAGTACTGATCAGATGGGATCATTCAATATCATCAATAAAAAAATCAGAAGTAAGGAAACCAGATATTGTAGTGAAAACAAAGTATAAAAATATTATTGAAGTAGCTATACCTATTGACTATAGTGTCCTGCATAATGAGAGAAATAAATGTATAAAATATCAGTATATACAAGCAGATGCTAGTGAAATGTGCAATACCCTCAGATAATTCCAATAATAGTATTAAGAGCTATACGGCTAATGAAAAAAAAGTATTTAATTATGCTACCAATACATGTAACACCATATGAATTGCAGAAGAAGTCGATTCTGGATAAATTGTGTGTGCTGTGTTTATGAACATTCTTGCCAAACATCTAAGACTGAAGCAGTACAAACTCCATGAACTTTAACAGCACCCTCACTTAAGGAATGCTAGCCAAACAGTGTGAAGGTAAGCTATGCATGTGCAGTTTTCATCAGTTTTAAGTGATTTAAGTCAGGTCATTATGCTTGAGAGCTGTTGAGAAGAAACAATGTATGTGAATGCTGCATGTATTAAACTTGCTAAATGATATTGTGCATTCATATCTCCAGAAACATGTTAACTATTATTATACTATTTTGCTTCATTCTCTACAGCTGTGTGTGTGTGTCATGGTTCATAGATTAGTGTTAGACTAACTGCCCTTATGAGCCATTTTAAGCCTATCCAATTATCCCTTGTGAGACTCAAACCCTGTACCTTTTGCTTGTAAGGTAAGCACCTTAACCATTAGGCCACCCTACCTCACCTATGAGATATAACCTAGGTATGTTACCTTTATTTAGTAAAATATATACACATTTGCATGGGTCTTATAGTAGTTGACATATGTGCCTCTCTAGTACACAAAACTCAATACAAATGAGAGTGCACGTTGATGTAATTCAGTAGCTGACTGAGCGTGCATGACTTAATCTCTCATTTCACACATAGCACTCATGCGCTGTGGAATGACAAAGGTATGCTTATTGCTTTCAGTCTTTCATTAAAATTCCATATTGATGATTATAACTTTTTTGGAATAAGTTATTCTAACATCCATGCACTCATTATAATTGTTGTCTATTACTTAAAAAGAATGCTAGACAATGTAAAAATATGAGCTCAGATATTACATAAGGAAACAATTCTGTCCAAGTAAGCACCCAAATAAGAGATAGAACGCTGAGGAACGATGTTGGTGAACCAAAAAAGAAATTTATTAACGCTGTCAATACAAATCTGCGTTTTCGTATATCCCACTTCAACAGATAAAACACAAATGATGCAAATACTGTTTAAAGAGCATGACGAACATCAAAAAACTAATCTCACTGGATATCCAACATTTAAAATTTAAAATGGTAGTAACATTTAAAACATATCAAGAATATAGATGTAAATAAATAAAACATCTATGTTATATCTTATCAGATATTACATAAGTCAGAGTCAAATCGACTATGCTGATTACAGAAGATCAGACAAAGCAAAAATTGAGTTGTTGTTTGAAAGCTCATCTAGTTTGTAAAATAACTTTAAATTGCAGTTCAGATGACAAACTTCTATACATGTTTAATATCTTCTTCTTCCAGCTTTTCCCAGTTAGGGGTCACCACAGTGGATCACCTGTCCACTCATGATTGGCAGTGGAGTTTTACAGTATCAAGTTGCCAGCCCAGCACCCAACCTTCCACAGAAGGCACACACACATACCTAGGGCCAATTTAGAGTGTTCAAGCCACCTACAGCATGTCTTTGGGATGAAACTGGAGCACCCAGAGGAAACCCACACAACCACAGGGAGGACATGCAGACTCTGCACAGAAGACACCCCAGCCAAGAATCGAACCAGAGAACCTCTTGCTGTGAGGTGGCAATGCTAACCACTGCACCACCACGGCCACGCCTATACCTGCTTAATATAACATGTTAAAATGAAAGGTAATGCTTCTTTTGTGTTCTAATTATACAGCAATTTCAAGGTGCAGTTAAAACGTTTAAAAAGAAACTGTTTAGATGATGAATATTACAGTTACTGGTATCTTTTAGACTGTCGTGAACAGACTCAGTGAATTAATACTATATTGCCTGATCAGAATGAGATCGACTAGTAATACATTTAATATTGTTTTCTTTCTTTTGCAAGCAGCTTAGGCCAACCTTTAAGGCTACTTAGTTACTTGGTGGCATTGCATTGTCTTTTTGACAATGGAAGTGGCTGATGTAATCAGCGATGTCAACAGTACTCTCAGGCAAGATAAAGGAAAACATAGTCTGCAATTAAAAATGCAGATGGAAATAGGCAGTTTGCAACACAATGCAGCATAACAATAGGGGACTTATATTCAGGCATGCATTAAGGGGATCTCAACAGCTACTAAATCAATAGCCATATAGACCATATATGAAGAAAAGTAAAACGTGATCTTGAAACTAAAGTTAAAAAATAAATTAATAACTTTATAATATTTTTTCATTCTCCATTCCACACCCAATACACTGCTGGCCCTGCACCTTATACCCACACCCCCTTCTGCTTTCTGTGGGTACTCAAATAAAACCTTATCATCACTTTCAGACATATCCTTTGGTCAAGTCTGACAACCTGGAAAGAAAACTGTGGATCGTAGTTCTGAGTGCTAGAGAGAAAGGGCCTGATGAGGAGTGACGGATGTGTGATTGGATCCATCATGAAATGTTGGTGGATGCAATGCCATCAGCATATGTCATGCACGCATCCACCCAACAGGCAAAGGTCATCATACATACAATATCAGGGTGTCTCATACATGCATCCACCCAATAGGTAAAGGTCATCATAGCACTCCCTTTACACCTTTTGTTGGTCTGCAAGGCTGCTTGACTCCAACAGAGGTCACAAAGGCAGTGATCCCTTCCCCACCTTTCCTCATGACTGGAGAGCAGGCCACATACCTCTCAAATGTACAGATTTATGCAGAATGTCCATATTTTGGCCTCATATTTTTGGTCCATTGTTCATAAAATTGTGGTTTTCTGGCAAATTAGTGGTAACTCATAAAAGACTGAAGTTAGAAAATAATGACAGACATTTGAGCTTCCGACTTCATATCCTTCAGAAATTTCATGCTAATGCAAAACCTGTCATTCTATCAACTTTCTAAGTTTGTAAGAGCAATATTTAAACATTGTCCCTTTCAAATACAAAATGTTACTGAAACAACTAAGATAATACAAAGTGAAAATTAAGGGTTTTCAGTTCACAACGCTTTATTTGAAATGGGAGAGATATTACATTTTTTCCAAACAAAAGGTATATCACATACATTTCTAGCCACTAGACTATGCTTACCCATGCATAGGCTGGCCATACTGTGCGTCAGATTTAGGCAACCCAAGTAACAAAGTACAAAGGGCAGGGCACAGTTATTGTTTTTTCACAGGCTGGGGTGTAGATACAAGTATGCAAAGTTTTTCTCATGGAAATGTGTGAGTGCTGCACAAACTTTGGAGTGCAATGTGTGTGAGGGGGTGCACATGTGTGTTTTTGTGTGCATGTGTGTGTGTGTGTGTGTGTGTGTGTGTTTGTTGGACATGGAGGAGATTACTGACTAATGCTTTGAGAGGGGCCATTGCCATTAGTTATCTGTGTGTGTGAGGTACTTGTGGTTGCAGTGCTGTCTGTGTGGGGATATTGGGTCTCAGCCTCACCAGTAGATGCTGCACTGTGGCTCAATCTAATGTGCGGGTCCATACCACGAATGTTAGATAAGTGGGTAGCCCCTGCACATCTCTGCCAATAGGAATTGCTACCATCAGGCATTTCATAGATAGTACTATGACCCTGCCCAGATATAAGTGTGCTGCATAACTGTGATGTCCATTACTAAATGTGCCACTGCTGTGACTGCCTTAACATTAGGGATGCCATCTCCTTTCTGCTGGTACTTCTACATGTGATATCACCATGGAAGTGCTGCTGCTGCTGCTGCTGCTGCTGGGTGACCATGAACTTAACCAACCATGATGGCTACCAGCTATGGAGCGGAGGAGAATTGATTGCATGGACCACATTTGCCACTTGGCATGTAAGCAAAGGGAGAACCTGCATTGTGCCAGTAAGCAACTAATACTATCCAAAATGATACATATATGTGACACACTCATGTAGGTCATAAATCTCATTCAGTGCTGTGAGCATGATCATTAAGCAAATGAGATAATAGGTCATGAATGTATCTGAAATCAGATTCTGATGGCCATGCCTACACGGCAACATGCATATACCTCTGCAAGTCTAAGGCACATCACATATGCAAGTTCATGCTAATGTCAGCAGGAGGTTCGCTGTACTTCAATGGATAAGCCTGACAGGCATAAGGTCATAAAAAAAACACAATCTTTCTAATAGATGGAATTACATATCTTAAAGCCATGCCTGCCATATTTGACACCTTCTATCACCTTCCTGCATCTCAAACTTATTCACTGACCACTTTGCTGAGTGGCTGTATATTGAGCAGCAATACTTCCAATGAAAATCAGGCATGACAAAAAGACAACAAACATTATTTTCTGGTCTGAGGGCTACTAAATACACACAGCTTTGGATGGCACTAGTGTTCGCAGTTCATTCTGGTGGTACACACAGGAAAGCAAAACCTTTCTCCACTTGTTGCATGAAAACCATCTGGAGCATTTGTAGGGGAACACTTATGGATCCAGTGTGTAAAGTGGGATGACCGGCACTGTTATTTCAGGGCAGGTACTGATGTCACTGCCATCCCCAAACTGACAAGCAGTGCAGGCACAACTACAATGGCCTGAATATATGTCATCCGCACTTTCTTTGCCAATGAGAAAAAGAGGTCAGACCATGGGTGCCGGAACTATAGAGCGAGGGGGGAGGGGAGACCCCCCCACATTTTTGCAGATCATCCAACCTCCCAACTGTTCCAAATTATTACTTCTTATGCTGACGTTATCATGCAGCGCACGTATTTCTGGGTTTCAAATGCCTTTGTGAGCAGGAACAGAAACGACCGGTTTTATTTAGCTGCTGCTGTTTATCTTCTGCTGGGAGGACTGAGGATGGTATTTCCGGGTTTCAAATGCTATGCTTTTGCGAGCGGAACAGAAACATATGGTTTTATTTAGCTGCTGCTGCGAGGGCAAAGTCTGGAAATGGACTTTAGCTATTGCTGGGAGGACAGAGTCTGAACTGGCTATTACATCTCCCACAGAGAAGCTTTACAGAGTGAGTAAGCATTTGTGTGTGTGTGTGTGTGTGTGTGTGTGTGTGTGTGTGTGTGTGTGTGTGTGTGTGTGTGTGTGTGTGTGTGTGTGTGTGTATTTATGCATGTGTACACATGCAACAGGAAGATGGGTGGGTGGGATTACTGCCACCAAATGGGAGCTATAAGAATACTCTGTCTTCTGCAAAAATATGCTTATTTTTGTTTTTTGCATTCAGTTGAAGTTTAAGTTTCATTCATTTTATTTTGTTCATCTGAAGCTTTGAGCAACGTGGCTTTCACTTCATGTAGTGGAACTCAGATAATTCTGCTGTGAAAAGAAAAACAGGAACAAGGCACGACTCAAATATATATTATAATATGTAGTTGAAACAGGATAGTAAAATATAAAAACTTGCTATGCCCTGATTTTGCCATTATCAAAGTGCAGTTATCTGTACATTAAGAAATTTTACTTTGAGATGCTAACCTTCAGTATAACATGCATGCTGGTCACTATATTTGAGATTGGCTAGACAGAGGGACCGAGCTAGTAAAGATGTGCAGTAGGTAAGGTTGATAATGGATAATGAGGGAAACGTACTCACAAGCGAGGAGAGTGTGTTGAGCAGATGGAAAGAGTACTTTGAGGGGTTAATGAATGAAGAGAATGAGAGGAAGAGAAGGTTGGATGATGTAGGGATAGTGAATCATGAAGTGCAGTGGAATAGTAAGGAGGAAGTAAGGATAGCTATGAAGAGGATGAAGAACGGAAAGGCTGTTGGTCCAGATGACATACCTGTGGAAGCATGGAGGTGTTTAGGTGAAATGGCAGTGGAGTTTTTAACTAGATTGTTTAATGAAATCTTGGAAAGTGAGAGGATGCCTGAGGAATGGAGAAAAAGTGTTTTGGTACCGATTTTTAAGAATACGGGTGATGTGCAGAGCTGTAGTAACTACAGAGGGATTAAACTGATCAGTCACAGCATGAAGTTATGGAAAAGAGTAGTGGAAGGTAGATTAAGAAGGGAGGTAATGACTAGTGATCAGCAGTATGGTTTCATACCAGGAAAGAGCACTACAGATGCAATGTTTGCTCTGAGACTGTTGATGGTGAAGTTCAGAGGTCAGAAGGAGTTGCATTGTGTCTTTGTGGATTTATAGAAAGCATATGACAGGGTGCCTAGAGAGGAGTTGTGGTATTGTATGAGGAAGTCGGGAGTGTCAGAGAAGTATGTAAGAGTGGTACAGGATATGTACGAGGGTAGTGTGACAGTGGTGAGGTCTGTGGTGGGAGTGACGGATGTGTTTAAGGTGGAGGTGGGATTACATCAAGGATCAGCTCTGAGCCCTTTCTTATTTGCAATAGTGATGGACAGGTTGACGGATGAGATCAGACAGGAGTCCCCGTAGACTATGATGTTTGCAGATGACATTGTGATCTGTAGTGAGAGTAGGGAACAGGTGCAGAAGACCCTGGAGAGGTGGAGATATGCTCTAGAGAGAAGAGAAATGAAGGTCAGCAGGACTAAGACAAAATATATGTGTGTGAATGAGACGAAGGATAGAGGAATGGTGAGGATGCAGGGAGTAGAGGTGGCGAAGGTGGATGAGTTTAAGTATTTGGCATCAACAGTTCAGAGTAATGGTGAGTGTGGAACAGAGGTGAAGAAGAGAGAACAGGCAGGATGGAGTGGGTGAAGAAGAGTGTCAGGAGTAATTTGTGACAGACTAGTACCAGTAAGAGTGAAAGGGAAGGTCTGCAAGAGGGTAGTGAGACCAGCTATGTTATATGGGTTGGAGACAGTGGCATTGACAAAAAGGCAGGAGTCAGAGCTTGACGTGGCAGAGTTGAAGATGTTAAGATTTGCACTGGTTGTGACGAGGATGGACAGGATTAGGAATAAGTATATTAGAGGGTCAGCCCAGGTTGGAAGGTTTGGAGACAAAGCCAGAGAGGCAAGATTATGTTGGTTTGGACATGTGCTGAGGAGGGATGCAGAGTATATTGGGAAAAAGATGCTAAGGATGAAGCTACCAGGTAACAGGAAAAGAGGAAGGCCTAAGATAAGGTTTATGGATGTGGTGAGAGAGGACATGCAGGTGGTTGGTGTGACAGAGCAAGATGCAGAAGACAGGAAGAAATGGAAACAGTTGATCTGCTGTGGCGACCCCTAACTGGAGCAGCCGAAAGAAGAAGAAGACCCTGGAATAGTAAAAAGTGAAGTCCCATTACAAAGTTTTATTTGCTGGTCTGATACAGAAACTGAAGACTTAGCAAGATGATGCATTGGATTTCAGATGGTCCAAAATGCATTAGCAGCACACATCTGCATCATTAGAGATTGCCATCTGCACCACAGCATCAGTGTTCCTAATTACATTGGATGGACACACCTGCACTGTCCAGCTGCCATTTGTATGGAATCATCAGTGATGAAAAAGATAGTGTCAGTACTTAAAATAATATCTGCAGTAAACAGCTTGAGTGAAAAAAAACCGACATTGTGTTAACTGTTCTTATTTCAAGCCAGTAGAAGACAAGATATTTGTGAAACAATAGTGTTAATTGGCTTTATGCACTTTGCATTTATATCACACAATCAGAACCTGTCTGAAAGAAGGACTTTGAAAATGTTCAGGAAAGCTCTTTGGGATATGTATATCTATGACAGGTCCCTGCAGCAAGAGAAAGATAATTTTACTTTTGCTTATCACAATGTCATACATGCAACCACTGTCATACAAACAACCACCAATACCATGCCAGCAATTTTATTTTTAAATAGGAACTGTGTTCCATACTAAAAATGTACAAGTGAGCACAAGAGCAATCATTTCAGCAAATAAATGTGAGGCTACTAAGGAGTTTGACTTTAAGTCAGACAGTGTTTACCAGGAACTACATAAATGTCAAATGCCAAACAGCTAAAGATATGCTCTTAATGTAATACATGGTATCATCATAAGATACAAAGTAAGAGATGTTCAAAAAATGTCCAGTCCACAGTCACTTGGTAGAAAAAGAGCATGGAATAACCATCTGATGCACTAGATAATACAGAAATGGTGAGTGCTGCCACCCACCCATTGGTGGCAACTAAATGAACCCAAACTCCAAGATGGCTACACATCTAGACCTGTAACAAAAGTATGATAGGGAATGTCCAAGATCATTTCCAGTGGAGTAAATGACTAGGTCTCCATCCCATAAAGGATGGTAGACCAAATCTTTGACTAGAGAGGGCTGGATATGACCGTACATTCAGCAAATCTCATTTAGAATTCTAATGCATGGCATTTCTCAGCAGAAGCCACCCCTGAAAAGTCCGTCAAGATCATGGTCTCAAGCTAAAGTGGATCACAGAAGTGATATCTAGAGTAGTAGTAAGGCTCTGACTAGAGTCTAAATGCATTAGGACTAAACATCTTTATTGAATCACTTGTGACACAGGCAAATTTACATTTATACAAAAATAATCAAATTGTATTAAATTAACATTAACAAACCTGATACTCCACACATATATTGCTATATATCATATAACCTAAGCAACTTACATAAATTATTCAATTCCTGTCCCTTTTTCTAAACAAGAAACATGTTTATTAAACCATCACTTACAACATAAGCAATCATACATTTATATAAATGAAATGAACCACACCGACACAATCCTAGTTGCAAGCATTTGACATCACAAACCATGCTGATGCACACCCTGTTGCAAGCATTATATATCACTTATAATCTACCCAATCATTTTCAGTCAAACATTACATAGCTCATTTAAGTCCTGCCTTCTTTTAAATCTCATGCCTTCCCTGTATGTATTGTTCCTACAATTCCTGTTTTTCCTATGTAGTTTGCTCCTACCCGTTTCTAAAGATCTCAATTTCAGTTGTTTTAGCAAAGATTATAAATGTTATTGAAATGAGTATTAAAGAAAATTAAGAAATAGGCTTAGGAAACCAAATCAGGCTGGCTAAAATGTTTGCGCAAAATATGTTTAATACACATTTACTAAGAAATGTTCCTTCTAAAATAACTATACAGAAAAAACAAAACAACAAAAAAAATAAGAAATAAAATGCCACCTCATAAATGCAATAACTACTTCTGGTTATGCTTTGAATTAATACTACTGCACACCAATGCTTGTGATAAGGCAATTGTCCTTTCAGCTTGTGCCTCACAACAGCCTGTTTACAGATATTATTGTGTAGACAGACTGTTCTGAGGCACAACAGCCTGTTTATTGTGCAAACTGGCTGTTGTGCCTCAGAACAGCCTGGCTACAGAATGATATCTGTGTGGCAGTATCAGATGAGTTTTATTGTTTTCTTCAGAGCAATTTATGGAGTACTGCTAAGCCATGTTAGCAGATATATATGATTGTATTTTGAGAAATCAAAGCAAAAATCATTCTTTAATGTAATAGTCTGGAGTCCAAGGACATTTGCCTAACTCTAGTGATAATACTGTCAATTCCAGTTAAATAATATGTGAATTTTGAAGGTAGTTTGAATGGTATAATATTAAGTAGTGCTGTACTGCTAATAAATTCATAGAACCATAGATTGTTACTAGGCTAATGACCCCGGGGGGGCTTTCTAAGTATAGCCAAGTTTTTCCAAAAGAATAATGATGTCCTGTATCCAAACAGGACACTAAAGGCCAGGCATCTATAGGCTATCTCAGTCCATAATGGACATGGGTGCAGTGAAACGTTATTAGTCCCCATCCGCTGGTCTAGGTTGTGCTTAAACTGGGTAACAGACAAACTCAGCTTCACATGAATAGGAGACCTGTTCCATAGAAGGAGGGACAATGTCTGGGACGCATATCTCTCTCTCTCTCCAGCATGTTCTATTTGTCACACACAAAAATTCAAGTCTCTAGGCCTTGTATTTCTAGTACTCTTTGACTTATGAATATGTAGGAGATTCATAAGTGAGAGGTTTGCAGATGCCTTGTAAGCCAGGCATAGATCACCCCTCAGCAATCTATAGGAGACTGAGTAGATGGAAAGGGCTTTAAGGGGCTCTGCACAAGGAAGGTCTGTTACACCTTGTACTCTTTTTGCAAGGAAGCTCTGAGGTCGCTCTAGTTGCTGCATATGCCTAGTCAGGTAAATAACAAAGGGAGCATTGTACTCTAGGACTGATCTGATCAGAGCGGAGTACAGTGAGATAATGACCTCTTTGGACCTAGATGCCATACCCTTACTTATATGATGCACAACATAAAAGGATTTCCACACCACTGTGGCCATGAACTGGTCAAAGCTACGGCTTCTGTCTACATGTGAATGTAACCAGATCCCTGACTATTGGGTTGACTCTTAGGAGTATATTATCAACAAGGTAATTAGCTGGGATGGTTGACTTCCCAAGGAGTACAGTTATGTATTTCTTAGCATTGAGTTTAAGACCATGGCTGTGGCACCATTTGTTAGTCAGATTTAGTCCTTCTTGAAGAATGCTAGTGTCTGCAGAGAAAGTTGATGACAACCCCCAGCTTGCAGTCATCTGCAAACTTAGTCAACCATAAACCTTCAGCATTTGCTTCCACTTCAGAGAACTGAATGCCAAAAATGAGTGGGTCCATTACCGAGCCCTAGTGGACTCCACCAGTGACTGGCCTCTTGGTGGAGGTGGCCTCACTTATTTTGACTTCCTGCCTCCTATCAGTGAGCCATTTGTCTAACCAGTGGATGATAAAAGGGTTTTTACCTAAATTAGTGAGCTTGTCTATAATGTCTGATTGGGGTAATGTATCAAAAGCCTTGGCCAGGTCGAGGTAAGCTGTGTGCACAGTCTCACCTTCATCCAATGCTTTGATGACCCTCTCAAGAAAGCCCACCAGATTTAATAGCCATGACCTTCCTTTAACAAAGCCAAACTGTGATGGGTCCAGTTTTTGCAGATTATCTATGTCCTCATCTATCAGGTCCATGATGATTCTTTCCATGGCCTTACATATGAGGCTGGTAACACTTATGGGCTGAAGTTACCCGGATTAGTGGTTGGACCTCCTTTGTGCAGGGGAATGACTGTAGCCATCTTCCATTCCCTGGGCACAAAACCTGACTGAAGGCTCCAGTTGAAAAGTAATTCAAGTGAGCCTGAGAGGATGTTTCAGGCTACTTATTAAATATCCTGGGATGTTGTCAGGGCCCATTGATGCAGTGTTTTTGACCTTGGAAAGTGTATTGATGACCTGTTCCCTAGTAATGTCTAGATATTCTCTTTCCTAGGTTTAACACAACGTTTTATGCAAGCAACTTTCCAAAATTATACAAGCAATGTTTAAAATGTGTCCCTGGTTTTTGCCCCCCCCCCCCAATTGAAAATAAGTTCAAGAAGCTGTGCAACATGCAGGCTTACACTATTGTGATTTTGTATTTATATGAGCCTAAAGTCCCTAGCCGCCATCACTTGTGAATTTATGCCTCACATTTAGGTTCATAGGTAGGTACTAGGCTATTGACCCTAGGGCCTATATAAGCCTAGCCAAATGGTACCCTGGTTTTTGCCAGCCAAGAATATTATTTTCCTGTGCCCCTGTCAAGCAGAGCCACAGAAGTGATCCCCGGGGTGAATTTCCTATCTCCCATCCAATCATCAAGATTTTTCTTGAAGAGTGCTAATGAGGAGCTTTGTTTGATATAGATAGATAGTTTGTTCCAGAGTATGGGAAGTCTCTGGGACAGGAATCTATCCCTTCAGCATGTTCTGTTTATTGTGGTGACAAGGTTTAGGCCCTAGAGCGTGTAGCTCAGAAGGACTGGGATTTCTTTAAGTGGAGCATGTCCAACAGCTCTGGGTTTGAATAGCTTTGTATGTTAGGCAGAGATGGCCTCTGAGTAGGCGATATGCGACAGAGTAAAGCTGGAGTTTTTTGAGACAGTCTGCATAGGGCTTCTGTTTGACTCCGATAATCCTCTTTATGAGGTATTTCTGTGGCCTTTCCAGTTGTTGTAGATGTCTTGTGACGTACATACCAAAAGGGGCATTGTACTCTATAATGGGTCCAATGAATGATGAGTAGAGGGGAACAATGACCTATTTTTTCCTGGATGAGAAACCTGTTGTGATGAGGTGTGCCACGTAGAAGGATTTCCTGACTACTGTGGTGATGTGATTATCAAAGGAGAGACTACTGTCCACCTGTGTCCCAAGGTCTCTTATCACACTTTTGTTGTTAAGTAGACTATCACCTATATGGTAGTTCATGGGTGCAGAGTTTTTACCAAAAGGGATGACAATGCACTTTTTGGAATTGAGCTTGAGGCCATGGCTTTGACACCAGGCATCTGTATCAGTGAGGCCCTTTTGTAGGATGTCCACATCATTAGGAGTTTTGATTATGGCTCCTAGTTTGCAGTCATCTGTGAACTTTGTTAGCCAAAGATCTTCTGTGTTAGTCTGTACTTCAGAGAAGTAGATACCAAAAAGGAGAGGACCCAGGACTGAACCCTGTGGTACTCCACTTGTCAGTGGTCTGAGGTTGGATTTAGAGTCTGCTACTTTCACAGTGTGGGTTCGGTCAGTGAGCATGTTGGCAACCCATCTTGTGGCATAGGGTTTTATACCTAGTTTACTGAGTTTATCTATAATTCCAGAGTGGGGGATGGTGTTGAAAGCCTTGGTGAGATCTAGATAGGCTATGTGAACCACCTTACCCTCATCTACGGCTCTGATGACCACTTCAAAGAAGTCTATCAGGTTTAGGAGACATGATCTGCCTTCTACAAACCTGAACTGGGTAGGGTCCAGAATTTGGAAATTACCAATGTCATTGTTTATAAGTTCCATGATGATACATTCCATAGCCTTGCAGACCAGGCTCATCAGGCTGATGGGGCGGTAGTTCACAGGGTCTATGGTGGCTCCCCCTTTGTGGAGTTGGATAACAGTTGCTGTGCGCCATTCAGTGGGCACAAAGCCTGAGGTGTGGCTATGATTAAACATGGTACTTAGGTGGGGTGCCAGTTCGTTCTGTAGTTCATGTAGAACGCAGCCTGGGATGTTGTCAGGTCCCATGGATGCTGTGTTCTTGGCTTTGGAGAGTGTGCTTTTTACCTGTGCAGTTGTGATTACAGGAACTTTGCATTCTTCTGGTATAGAGATGGGCCCTTTAGGGGGTGAGAGGGGGGTAAGGTTAGCACTGACCCTATCTGCGAGGATGTTGGCAATATCAGTTGGTTCTGTATATTTAGTGCCATTGTGCTGTAACTCAGAGCAGATCCGAGTGTTGCCATTGAGATTCTTGACATAGCTATAGAATTCTTTGTGGTTCTTTAGAATCAGTGGCAATTTTGTTTTTGTAACTAGCTTTGGAGGATTTTATGAGGGATCTCAACTTCTTACTGAGACTGACCACGGAGTTCCTCCAATCATGGGATTTTACTCTTTTTGCAACAGTTTCTTTCTTCTGTTGTAGAGTTTGTTTATGGCAGGGGACCACCAGACTGGCTTCCTTTTTTTGGAGGATAGCATCTTGACTCTGTTAGGGATTGCATGATCCATGCACTCGTGTAAGTGCTTATAAAGTGCATTTGTATAGGATTCAGCAGTCATACCTCTATTGTCCGTCAGCATGGGTGTCGTGGAGTTTGCCATTTCTGTCTTAAGAAGCACAAAGTTGGCTTTGGAGAAATTTTTTATGGTGGTTTCCCTAATGGGGGGTGGGGGTGGGATGTGGATGTCCAGGATGATTAGCTTGTGGTCAGATCTGACCAACGAGGAACTGACCTCTAGTGTGGAACACCAGTTGCCCATGTTGGTAATGACCAGGTCTAAGATATTGCTGCCCCTGGTGGGGGTATGGATAAATTGATCCAAGACATTGGAATTTATGAATTCCAGAAAACATTGAGCACAACAGTTGCTACATGAGTAGTTTTCCTAGTTAATGGTGGGGTAGTTGAAATTGCCCATTATTAGGGTATTAGGTTGTACCCTAATACTTTCCAGTGTATCAAGAAATGAGGAGTGGGAGTCCTGGGGCATGGTGCATGATCTGTAGCAAGCTGCAATTTGGATTGTGGTCTTGGCCAGAGTTAGTTGCACTTGGATAATCTCGGATGCATTATGCTGAGCAACTAGCCTGGAGGTGTGGATATCCTTAATGAATATGGACACGCCTCCGCCTTTAGTGTTTCAGTCCAGGTTAGGTGGCCAAAAGGTGTGATATGAACTATAGCCTGGTAATGCAGAGGTGCTCTCTGGAGCCTTGAACCAGGTCTCTGTCACTATACAGATGTAGATGTTCTCCATTTTAAGGAGTGCCTCGAGTGAGTGCATTTTGAGGTTTAGACTTCTAGCATTAAGTAGCATTACCCTCAGATTTTGCTTGCTTGTACCTGTTACGGTGATGAATTTATCATTTGAACCTTGCCTAAAAAGGGCACTATAGGGGTGGCAAGAGCTGTAGCCAGTATCCAGAATCCCAAGGACGACAGGTGCAGGCCATCTCTGGCAAAGCAGCGTAGTTTGTCGATCATGTCATCTCAGGCAGACAGATACTGGATCCCCTTAGAATGACACCAGAAGCTTAGCCAATTGTTGAAGTCAATCATTTTGTCCTTGTACTGAGGTATCATTCTGGGTGATGGCAGGATGCTAATCAGGGCTAGGGTCATACCTGCCTGGGCTACAAGATCAGACAGCTCCTCCATGTCTCTTTTCATGTAGTTCAGAGTGGTACATCTCAGATCATTCACACCAACATGGACAATGACAGAGTCAAATTTGTACTTGTTATGGAGTGACTTGAGTGTGTGCGTTATGTGGCAGATCCTGGCACCTGACAGGCAGCTGACAGTAACTTTCTCCTTGTTTAGCCTGGTGAGTGGAACATCAGTGTGCCTTACTATAGAGTCACCTATCACTAGACTGTTGGGTACTTTGTTATGCCTTATGGGCTGTGGTTGAGTGGCACACTGAGTTTGTGGGCTATGTGTCATTTGGGGTGTGTTGGGGGTGGAGGTTGCTTGTGTTTCTGCTTTGGAGGTCCCTGTTGCTTGGGTAGATTTTTATTGAGAGCCTCCATGAATGTAGGTGTGTGTTTTGTGTTTCTATGTCTGTGTTTTGGTGGTGTAGGTTTTGAGGGACTACGTGATGAGTGTGGTGTGGTGCAAGTGTTTACCATCTCCTCTTGACTGTCTAGTCTAGTCTTGGGTGAAGAGAGCTTTGCTTCCAGTTTGGCTACATAAGTGCATCTCTCACAGGTTGTAGTGTAGGGTAGTAGGAGGAGAGGTTTGTCTGTGTACATGAGGCAATTGCTGCATTGCCCCAAGAAGCCCAGATTCATCAGGTAGACAGAAGAAAACACCGGGAGCTGACCCTTAGACATGCCTGGATATGTGCTTATTTATTAAGTATTAAAAACTGTTTTCCTCTAGACAAGTGAGGAAAGTGGAGTGATGTAGTAATTTGTAGCATATTTAGTGCTTACAATGAGTTCTGAACAAGTGCTGAGCTCAAAGAAACGGATTTGAGCACTGGAACTAGAAAACTGGCTAGTTCTAATAAACAAAATTAAGCTAGAAGGCTTTCCTCCAACACAGAAAGGCTTGGGGATGCAGAAGCTTACAAACAGTCCTGGATACAGCAAATCTGTATTTGGACTAGATGACTTACAGGAAAGGCAGGAAACAAGCTTAGAAAATTTTTTTTTGTAAAGTGGAAAATGGAAAGGAGGAGCAGAAACTAAGTGGGTTAGCCTTCTTAAATGTTCTCCCTGGATTAGATAGAATGAGGTAATGACACTAGACTGGGAGGAGTGTCCCAGGTCAAATTTACAGTAGGGGCGGGCAACTGCAAAGCCACCAAGTATAAAAACAGGATACCAACAGGGAGGGAGAGTGGGAAACAACAAACAAACCCAACCAGATGCTTAACAATTGTAGAAAATTTCTAGTTAATACCTCACACACAGTGAAACTAGCTAGAAATGTATATGCAGACAATAAAAGTGGTAAAACAAAACCTTTTATTCTAGCAATTTTCTAAGGTTATAAAATCAGTATTTGAAATGTGTCCCTATTTTGGGGCTGTATTCCCCCATTATTGGCTTTGTTCTGTATTCTTGTGCTAAGAGGTTGAGAGCTATGGTGAGAAGTGAGAACTGAGGTTGAGAGCTATGGTGAGAAGTGAGAACTGAATTCACTAGATGATATGATAGCCATTTAAGTTTGTCATCCTGTCTTTCTAGAAACTGCTTGTTTAGCTTAGTGGTATGTTGCTCTGACTGTAATGCACAGGGTTCAAGACTTGGCAGTCAAATGCATGGTTGTAACACAACATTTTATGCAAGCAACTTTCCAAAATTATACTAGCAATGTTTAAAATGTGTCCCTGGTTTTTGGCCTTTTGCCCCCCACCCCAATTGAAAATAAGTTCAGGAAGCTGTGCAATATGCCTATGGCTTACACTGCTGTGATTCTGTATTTATATATTGTGTGTAGAAGCAGACGGTTATCATGTAAATGTTCTGAATAGGGCAGTTTTGTCATTATTGGTGCATGCGTTTTTATTCATTGCCTACTGGAAAAATGTTCAAACACATTTAAAATGCAGTTGTGTGTGGAAGTAGACCTTTATGATGGAAATGTTCTGAATAGGGCAGTTTTGTCATTATTGGTTAATGCATTTTTGTTTCATTGCCTACTGGAAAAATGTTTAAACAATAAATTTAAAATGATCTCTAACTTAAGTCTAACAAGTGTATTATACAAGGAATATAATTTAATACATTCAGGAAGGTGAATCAAGGAATGCATACATGTATGCATGGCCCTAAAAATGTGTTTGAAAACAGCCCAGAGGAAAGTTTGAAAGGGTCAAAATCATGGGCAAATGTTAAGCTTTACTCTTGTTACCAAAGCAATGGATGAAGGTAAAACAGTTCACACCACATTTCCTTGACCTGGCCAAGCCTTTTGATATACTCCCTTACTCAGGTCTAGTACAAAATATGAATAATGTAGGAGCAAACACTTACATCACCACAGGATGCAGGAGATCAAAACAGGGGAAGAGAACAGTCACCAATGGAGTCCCCCAGGGTTCGGTGCTGAGACTTTTTCTGTTTCGCTTATTTTATTTATTTATTTATTTTATTTAAATGTGTTGACCGGGAGTGTCCGTCTGGACGTGGGTCCATTTAAGCTTATACATCTCAAAAGTAAAAGAAAATACCAAAGAGCTTTGGCCAGCTACGTTTGAGATGACTGCAAGCTAGGAAAAGTTATCGAATCCCCAAATTACTTATCCATCATGCAGGAAGGTTTGTCCCAAATAATAACTGGTGTCAAAGTCATGACAATGCCCTCTGAGAACTGATCCAATTGTTTGGCATTTGGGAACTTGCGTGTACAGTGACCTAACTTTTGACCAACATGTGCCCAGAGTCATAAGAAAGCCTTTCTATATTGCAGAGCTTATAAACAAATTGATTGTGACTAGATCTAGAGATGTTGTTGTCCCCCTTTACAAAGCTCTCATTATGTCAATCATTTTGTATAATGCCCACTTTGGCATGTATCTGTCCAGCCCCATGCAACAATTGGAATATCTTCAGAGATACCCTACTAAAAGGATACAAGTCCTAAACAATAGGTCTTGCATGGACCACCTCAAAGATTTATTACTATACTCAGTATCCTACAGAGTGCTTAGAGGTGACATGTCTGGCATACAAAGCATCCTCCCAACCAAGGTATCACGCACATGGGACAGGCGTGCACGGTCCCAGAAAAAGCAGAAACTTGAAACCAAAAAACGGACCAGCACATACAGGATAGTGAACTAAAATTTATTGCTCCATAGTTGTACAAACAACCATATCAGCGGTGGTAAAAACCTCTGCTGAAGCAGCAAACCGGTTTCGGCTAATGTTAGCCTTTCTCAATGCCTAGTATCAAATAAAGTAAATGAAAACATCCACCATGTCGGAACCTTTATATAGTCCCACTCTTAAAGGGATATGACCCCTGTGTAGATAAATACATATGTTTATAATATGCAAAACACTTTATGAGACCAATATCAGTTTTAAACAAAAATATATGTATCCTACAAAGTTATAACATAATACAAATATAGAAGTATAAACAATTACCTGCACATGTTTGTTAGTATGTGCAGATAGTGTGAAACAGAGAACATAGGAATACCATGCCACTCTAAATGTAATACAAATGCACAAGCATATGTGGTTGGCATATATTGTTTTATAAAACTAAATAATGCCAGCCATAGTGAATAATTCAATATTTCATGTTGCATGGTTACCTATATATTCCAAAAATTGAAAATAGGATAAAAATATATTTAACTCAAATTATTGGTTCTAATGTGTTCAATCCTGGCCTAAAAAGACCCCCTAACCTGATAATCCATTTGTTCTCCATATCATTGAGTTTCTGATGCCAACCTGCTTTAAATTTGCAGTGTAGAGTAATTCTATCTATAATAACAAATGTAAAGGTGGCTGAAGGATGTTCCAGGGTGTGTTTATATAAAGCATTAGTGATACGTCTGTTCCTAATGGCACTCATATGTTCACATATTCTCAATTTGACAGACCTGGAGGTCTGTCCAATGTAAAATGCAGAGCAATTACAAGTTGCCAAATATATGGCCCAATCAGAACTGCAATTGGCAAATATCCTGATATCAAAAACCTGAGATGTATTTTTACTGGAAAATTCCATGGTTTTGAGCATATATTTGCAAAAAGAACAATGGCCACATGGAAAGCTACCTTTAAGTATTTGTCCCCCTAGGGTGGTTTGTAGAGAATTATGTGGAGTGTATCTCTTATAATGAGTAAAAAAAGAGTTTAAATTCCTACCTCTGCGGTAGGAAAAAGAGCATTTCTCAGGTAATATACGGTTCAAAATTTCGTGTGACCGTAAAATATCCCAATGTTGATTGATTATCTCAATAAACCGGTTGGTATTGGCCCCAAATGTGGTAACTAACCTCAAAATAGACTTATTCTTTAATCCAGACTGAGTTTGTTGCTTAGATTTATATTGTAATCGTTCAAAACGAGGTAAATTGTTGACAGTCTTCATAGATTTAGAAATGTTGTATGTTTTATAACCACGATCAACAAATCTGTTGAATAAGTCATCACAAAAAAGGGAACAATCCTGTGAAGAAGAGCATATCCTTTTCATTCTCATAAATTGAGATTTGGGAATATTCTGGATGATGTGGCGTGGATGACAGCTGTCCGCATGTAACAGAGTGTTGTACTGAGGAAATTTCCTATGAACAGACGTGGCTAGGGTATTATCCTCAAGTCTCATAACCCGAACATCCAAGAACACAATACTTCCATGTTCAATATTAGCTGTGAATTTAATTCCAAAAGAATTATCATTTAGATAGTCCACAAAATTAGATAGTTGTTCCATGTTACCACGCCACACCATCCAACAATCGTCCAGATATCGCCTCCAAATATCTAAATATAGAAGGAATGTATTGTGTTGTGTATCATATATATACGTGGCCTCAAAATAGCCCATGAAAAGATCCACATATATGGGGGCAAAAGAAACCCCCATTGCTGTTCCATTGATTTGCCAATAGGCTTTGCCATTATAGTAAAAGATGTTTTTGCACAATACAAATTCCGTAAGTTTGGTCAAAAAGTTGTTGAATTCAGTTGAATATAGATTAGATTTATACAACCAGTAGGAAACAGCTAAGATGCCTAATTCATGTGGTATACTAGTATATAAAGAGGCTACATCAAGAGTACACAACCACCAAGAGGATTCTAATTGTGAATCTTTGACAATATTCAGGAATTCCGTTGTGTCCTGAATACGTGATCTAATATGAGTCAACAGTGGTTTTAAATATTGTGTAAGGAAGGCTGATAAAGGTTCAGTTAAAGAGCCACGCCCAGATACAATGGGCCTACCAGGGGGGGTTGTAAGCATCCTTGTGTATTTTAGGTAACAAATACAGGTATTGTGGAATGGGTTCCTCCACCTGCAACTGTTTAGCTAAATGTTCAGTAATTACCCCCTGGTTAGTGGACACATCCAAAAACCTATCAATTTCTTCCTTAAAGCGTGGAGTGGGATCTACGTTTAACTCTCTGTAATAGTGAGAATCGGATAGTTGTCGAAGAGCCTCATTGTTGTAAGCTTGATGGTCCATAACCACAATGGCACCCCCCTTGTCGGCCATAGTAATAACCAACTGATGATTATTTTTAAGTTCTAACAGGGCCTGTCTTTCCATGGGAGATAAATTATTAAATTGTGGTTGGTACACATTGGCAAAGTGTAACTCTTTCATAATACATTCCCTGAAAATGGAAACATGTTTGTTCATCGGAGGAACAAAAGAAGATTTTCCAAATCTGAATTCAGTTGATCTTTGAGAATCATCATTGTCTGAAAAAAATATTTTGAGGTTGAGTAGTTTGCAAAAATCATTAACATCATTTAATAAATCATTTTCAGAAACCACAGAACTTGGGACAAAGTTCAATCCTTTATTTAGAAGTGTAATCTGGACTGGGGAGAGAACAGTCGAAGAAATATTATAAACATTATTAGTTACTTTATCATTTGTTTCAACAGATTCTGTAAGGTTGGGGTGTTTAAACCTAGATCTGTGTTTTCTGCCCCCCCCTCCTCCTACAAAGCATCCTCCGACATAATACAGATGGACCTACTGAACATCAGCAAGTCAAATGGCATCAAAAATACTTAGTCCACATATCTAAACTGAATGTTGTGGAGAGATGGATATATATAACAGAGGCTACCACTGTTCTGGAACAGACTATCCATAAAAATAAAGCAAAGCTCATCCATCCATATTCAAATGCAACTTGGATCCAAGGATGGGTAATAGAAAATGTACTCCAGAATTTCCCCTCATGCCACTAATGGATAGAGGCAGTTCCTAAATGCTGCATCCCTTAAATGGCCCCCTCAAATTATCTATGGTATGATCACAGCTGTTCTCACTAGGGTTAATATACAATTATCAGCCATGGGGATAGCTAAGACCAATCAGAAAATGTTAATTCAAGCACCAAAAGGGAATTGGCTAAGCTTAAAATGTCCTCCAAGTGAACCTATGTTCTGGTAGCAAATAGTTATAAAAAAAATTACCCTTTTTAGTTCACTAAGTGCCCCTGTCACCCCCCCCCCCCCCAGTCTTTAACAGCTTCTGGCACCTATGGATCAGACAGTAGATTAAACTAGTATTGTGAGCTATTTAAGGCAGAGAGCTTCCTTTCCCATCTTGCCAGTTCTGTGCACATACCATGTTCCTGAAATTTCAATGTCCTATTATGTAGCTTCCACTGTAGAATATTTACTGTCATGATAGGCCCTGCTCTCGCTGTGATTAGGCTTCTTATTTATTTATTTTATTTTACATTTGATTGCCAGGAAAGTCCAACTGGGCACAAGTTCTTTATCAGTGGAGGCCTAGGGAGAAAAGCTCTACATAAAACATACAGCAACAATATTAGATTAGACTTGACAACACAGTGTGATACAAGTACTAGATAACAGTGTTTAAACAACCAGTAGCCTTATACAAACTAGGTAGCTTATTATTATACATGAGCATAATGCAGTAAAGCATAGCTAATGCAACATGAGAACTTACACATCTTCTGTAAGGAATTATAAAGTTAAAATAAGGTGTAGTTAGGTATAGAATAGAGAAATGAGAGAGATTTACAACACTGTGCAATTTCAGTGTAGATTATCATGGTTATTTTTAGAATTAACTGTTCTTGTTTGGTATCAGAGCTGTTTGACCTATAGTAAGTGTAGTGTCAGTATCAAAGATGGAGCGGTAGTAGTATTGTCTGAGAGAGATGGTTTAGTCAGGAGCAGAGCAAGGGCACAGCCACTTGTTGGATAAGTGAGGTTTTAGTATTTTTTTTAAACTGGGACAGGGCTGAAGTAGATGTAATGTCATGTGGTAGTTTACTCCAGATTTTGCCTGTATAATTTGAGAAAAGGTATTTTCCAGCTAGGTTTTCAGCTGTATTGATTTTAATGAGGGGTTTGTTGGTGGAGCGTAGCATTCTGGCAGAGGAATATGATTGCAGTAATGTTTGCAGGGCAGGTTATTTCTCAGGTTGGTAGAACATTTTATGGGCCGTAGTTAACTGGTTAAAGAGAAGGAGTTGGGGGGGGTTCAAGTCAGTTGAGTTGTTTGAGTGCTATACAGTGGTCTGATCTACATGGTGAGTTTGTAGCATATCTGGCAATTTTGTTGTTGCAGGATTCCAGTTTTACTAACTCAGATTTTCTTAGATTTGTGAATATGTGAGTTGCATAGAGCAGAGCAGAGATCAGGTAAGATAAGGCAATAGTGGCTTTATTGTTTTTTTGTGAAGTAGTGTTTGTTCCTATACAGTGTTACACATTTTGTTATGTACTGGTTTTAACTGTTTCACATATGTGGATGTCAGACCGCATGTTGTTAATTAGCTTCTGTGTTCAGACAGTTCTTTCACTATGTTAATCATCAATGATGTTAGGGCTGCATTCTGCCCAACAGGTAAACAATGGCTGAACCATCAAAATCCTGGCCACCATGTTTCAGAATTCCAGGGAATAGTGGAAGAATGCAACAACTTTCTACACTAAAAGGAAATAGTTCTAAAATTGAAAATGCTGTTGCATTATAAACATAAAAAAGGCTAACACCTTGAAAGAATAACACATTGGCCCAGCTGTTTCCATTTCAGAGATATATATAATGCCATTGATGGCCTGGACTGTGACAAAGCTCCAGGATATATAGTATCACATTACATTTTGTTATAAAACTTTTAAATATGCTCTGGGCCAATACCTCTTAAAATTCTATCATGAAGCTGAGAACAGCTGGAAAACTCCTAAATACTCATCCCCAGCAAAAGTTCTGAGCTTTCCCAAGCCCAGTGAATCTAAAACCCTACCAAAATTATCATACTGCCGTATCATTTTAATTAAAATTCAAATATATACGCAAAACTTTTAGCAAATGTGATAGCAATTATACTATCTAAATCTGTGTCTAAAGGAGAGCAGGGATTTATTAAGGATGGATGGAGAGGAACACATTTGATTAGATTATGGTTAATCACACAAAGGGGGCAGCTACGGTGGTGCAGCAGTTAGCATTGCCGCCTCACAGCAAGAGGCTCTCCGGTTCAATCCTCAGCTGGGGTGCCTTCTGTGCAGAGTCTGCATGTCCTCCTTGTGGTCGCGTGGGTTTCCTCCGGGTGCTCCAGTTTCCTCCCACATCCCAAAGACATGCTGTAGGTGGATTTGACGCTCTAAATTGGCTCTAGACGTGAGTGTGTATGTGCATGCGTGTGTGTGTGCCTTCCATGGAAGGTTGGGCACTGGGCTGGCAAATCGACACCGTAAAACTCCACTGCCAATCATGAGCAGACAGGTGATCTGCTGTGGTGACCCCTAACCAGGAATAGACAGAAGAAGATAGTTAATGACACAAAGAATGGAACAGATAATTCAGATTATTTCAGCATAGCCTTCAACTGAGTGAAATAGGATAATATTTGGGCCATATTAGAAGCCATGAATTTCCCATCTGAGTTAATCCACAAATGTAAACTATACCATTTTTCCCTACAGCTCACATCACTCCCACTCATATTTTAACAAAGCCCTTCACAATAACTACGGAAATCTCTTTCCCCTATGTTATTCATTTTTGTGATAGCACTGTTACAGAAATTAATGAATTAATGAATATGAGAATTCCTCGATGTGGTTTAACAAATCACCGGCTTGGGCCTATCATTATTCATCTGGTTTGTAGATAATTGTGCTGTTTGTATCTCCCAACCAGCAGTACATGTTGACCAGATTATTGATATATGCTGAACATTTGCTCAATTTTTGTGGATCATATCTGAACAAAGTTTAAAGGAAAACTTGTTTTTATTTGTCAGAGAAGAACCTTAGACACTTAAGTAAAGAAAATGAACTGCATTTTTCTGTGGTAATAGAATGTACATATCTTTGCAGACATTTTTAAAACTGAGAATATTAATTAACTAGATGGGAAACCAATCTAAAATGAAATTAAGAAAAAATGCACAGTTGAAAAAAGACCTCCCTTCCCTTTTAGGTATGTAACAAAATATTAAACTGATACTTCTACCAAATATTTTGTTGTTAATAAGATGTATTCCCCATGTTATATGTTCTGGTTGCATTAATAGAGTCCAACAATTTATATTAGACTTCCTTCCAGATTCTACACATTTTAAGATAAACTGGGGTTAGGCCTACCTAATTTATAACAATAACCACTAGCTTCTTTAAGATGGCAATACTTACATGCTAGATACCACCCTAGACCTGGATCTATTCTGAAATCAAGAGTACCTAGCAGAATTCAATCCATATGAATAATGAATCCAATAAAACATGGATCTGGGAGTTTTGAAAACTGACAGAAACTAATGGACTGGGTATTAGAAGTAAAAAGACAAGCCTACACTCTGGACAGAATCATTTATAGATCACATCTTGCTTCATAATATATGAGAATACATTGCATTGGACCGTACTAGATTAATAAATATCTATTTTTGTAGTAGAAATAAGGGATAACTCCCCTTTTGCTGCATTCACTTTCACAAACTGTAAGTATTACCCCAGTGGTGGCACATAAAGCTTATTATGTACTGTAAAAAAGTTACTGTTTGTCGTTTTTGCATTTAGTTACTTGTAACACATTGTACTCAAGTTACCTGGCACTTGCTCATTAAAGCAATTATATAAGTCAGCACTAAAAATTAAAAGCACTACACCCTCACTCCCCACTGGCCCTTGTTTTCAATTAAGGATTTCCCAATATTATTCTAGCATGTCCAAAGGTCAGTTGTCAATCTCCTCTCCGGTCCAGCTGGTGAATCTGGGAATCTTGAGGCAATGTTATAACTGCCTCATGTACACAGACAACCCTCTTCTCCTCCCACATAACACAAATACTTGCGAGAGATGCAGCTATTTAGCCAAACTGGAGGCTGAGCTCTCTCAACTCAGGACTGGAAAGACCAGACAGGAGGAGAAGGCAACTACACACACCACAAAACCAGCCTCACATAATGCTACCACTCCACTGAATCAAACACATAAACACACAAAGACATACTCGGAGGCTCTGAGTAAAAATTTACCTAAACAGCAGAGGCCTCCAAAGCAGACACCCAAACAACTGTTACCTCAAGACACCCCACAAGCAACACATAAACCACAAAAGCAGTGTGCAAAGCAGTCACAGCCCTTAAGGCCAAATACAACACCAAACATACTTGTCATAGGTGACTCCATAGTCAGACACACTGATGTCCCACTCACCAGGCTGAACAAGGAGAGGGTCACAGTAAGCTGCCTATCGGGCGCTAGAATCCGCCACATAACACAAGCACTCGGGTCACTCCACAGCAAGTACAAATATGACACAGTCATTGTCCATGCTGGTGTGAACGACCTGAGACGTACCTCCCTGGACTACATGAAAAGAGACATAGAGGAGCTCTCTGATTATGTAGCCCAGGCAGGTATGACCCTAACCCTGAGCAGTATCCTTCCTTCACCAAAAATGATGCCACAATATAGAGACAAGATGATCAGCTTTAACAATTGGCTTAATGTCTGGTGTCATTCAAAGGGGATCCAGTGTCTGTCTGCCTGGGATGACATGCTTGACAAGCCACGCTGCGCATGAGGGACGGCTTGCACCTGTCACCCTGGGATTCGGATATTGGCTAAGGCTCTTGCCACCCCCTAGTGCCTTTTTTAGGCAAGGCTCAAATTCTAAATCTACCACCCTAGAAAACAAAAATGGGAAGAAACTGAGGGTAATGCTGCTCAATGCCAGAAGTCTAAATCTCAAAATGCACGCACTCGAGGCCCTTCTCAGTATGGAGAACATCGATGTCTGTGCTGTAACTGAAACCTGGTTCAAGGCTCCTGAGAGCACCCCGGCACTATTAGGTTTTACCTCATATCATGCGTTCCGGCCCCAAAACCCGGACCACACCACAAAAGGAGGGGGTGTATCCATATTCATAAAAGATACCCACACCTCCAGGTTGGTGGCAACACACGAAGCTTCGGAAACCATCCAGGTGCAACTAACCATAGGCAAAACTGCTCTACAAATTGTAGCATGCTACAGGCCACCCTCTCAAACTCAGGAACCCCACACAGCCTTCCTGAAGACACTGGAGGGTATAAATGTATCTCCAAACACCATCATATTGGGTGACTTCAACTACCTGAATATTGACTGGGAACATTACTCAAGCCCTAACTTTCTAGCCCAACGGTTCCTGGAGTTCATAAATTCAAATGCCATGGAACAGCTAGTCACTGTTCCCACGAGAGGAGAAAATATACTAGATCTCATTGTCACAAACATGGGGACAAAATGCTCCACACCGGAAGTATATCCCTCATTGGTGAGATCTGATCATAAACTAATCTCACTGGAAATCCACATCCCGCCCCCACCCCAAACAAAAAAGACCATAGTGAAGAACTTCTCTAAAGCAAACTTCACACTACTCAAGACTGGTGTGGTATCCTTCAAGGCCCCTGAGCCAGTGGAAACCACAACCCAAGCTGCGGAAGCCCTTACAAATGCCTTATATGAACACCTCCAGGACTGCATGGATCAGGCAATCCCAAATAAAACCAAGACTCTTTCCACAAAGGGCAAACGTCCAGTCTGGTGGACCCCAGCCATTAACAAACTTTACAATAAGAGGAGAAAGCTATTACATGATAGAACAAAATCCATAAAAGGGAAGTCACCCCTGATCATTATTAGTAAAAAATACGAGCACTCATAAAATCAACTAAGGCCAATTTTGAGAGAAAAATTGCCATGGATTCAAAGGACAATCATAAGGCCTTTTTCAGCTATGTTAGGAACCTGGGTGGAAACTCCCAGATATGCTCAGAATTAGTCCAAAATGATACAAAATCACCGAACCCACAGACATTGCCAACATACTGGCAGACAGGTTCAGTGCAAACTTCACCCCCCTCTCCCCCCTAAAGGAGAGATAACTATCCCAGCTGAGTGTAGCCTCCCGGACATCTCAAATGCGCAGGTGAAAGCTGCTCTCTCTAAAGCTAAAAACACAGCATCAATGGGACCGGATGGTGTCCCCGGCTGTGTGCTACACGAGCTAAATGAGGAATTAAACCCGCACATAAGGCAGCTGTTTAATCTCAGCCTTACCACAGGATACGTGCCCAAGGAGTGGCAGACGGCAACTGTGGTCCCACTCCACAAAGGCGGCGCCTCTACGGACCCTGGTAATTACCGCCCCATAAGCTTAACAAGTCTAGTCTGCAAAGCTATGGAGAGGATCATAATGGAGCTCATAAACAAAGATATAGGGGACTTGCAGACATTGGACCCAACCCAGTTTGGCTTTGTCAAGGGAAGATCATGCCTTTTGAACTTGGTCGACTTCTTGAAACAGTCACCAAGGCCATTGATGAGGAAAGGCAGTCCATACAGCCTACCTTGACCTTGCAAAGGCTTTTGACACAATACCCCACTCGGGTATTGTAGAAAAACTTACCAGCTTAAATGTAAACCCATATGTCACAAGATGGGTTGCAAACTGGCTTAAGGACAGAACCCACAGGGTTAGAGTTGCTGGCGCTGTGTCAGACTCCAAGCCGGTCACAAGTGGTGTCCCACAGGGCTCGGTCCTTGGCCCCCTATTGTTTGGCATCTACTTCTCAGAAGTACAGTCCAACATGGGAGGACTTTGGCTGACAAAGTTTGCAGACGACTGCAAACTGGGCGCCATAGTGGAAAGTGCATCGGACACGGATATCCTTCAGAAGGGACTCACGGAAACAGATAGCTGGTGCCAGAGCCATGGCCTGAAGTTAAATGCCAAAAAATGTATAGTCATACCCTTCGGGAAAACCAAGGTAACCCCAAGCTACCATATAGTTGGCAATCCACTAAGCACAGAAGAGGTTATCAGGGACCTGGGGACCCAGGTTGACAGTGGCCTTTCTTTTGACACTCACATTGCTAAAGTGGTTAGAAAGACCTTCTACATTGCCCACCTGATCATGAAGGGATTCACATCCAGATCTAGTGAGGTCATTGTTCCCCTGTACTCTTCACTTATCAGACCAATGATCGAGTACAATGCCCCATTCGGGATGCATCTCACCCGACATCTGCAGCAATTGGAGAGACCCCAAAAGTTCCTCACCAAAAGGATAAAGGGACTCCAAAATCTGTCATATGCTGCCAGATTGAAGAAACTCCAGCTCTATTCAGTCGCATACCGTCTGCTCAGAGGTGACATGTGCCTGACATACAAGGCCATGTCCAACCCAGAATTAATGGACATGCTCCACCTCAAAAAATCCAAATCCACCAAAACCACTAGAGCAAGTGACTTAAACCTTAGCACGGATATAAATAGGACGTGCTGGAGGGATAGATTTATCACTCAGAGACTCCCTATGCTGTGGAATAAAATCCCGGTCCATGTGAGGCAGAGCCCCTCGCTGACTCTGGTCAAGAGAAATCTAGACCTGTGGATGGGAGATCGTAGGTTTACCCCGGGAATCATCTCTGTGCCACTGCTGGACAGAGGCACAACAAACTAATGGGCACAGTATTTTTTCATATAAGGGGTGGCGTAAGCCACAAAAATTTGGGCTAGGCTTATAAATGCCTTAGGGCAGATAGCCTAGTATAAACCTATGAACCTATGAACCTATGTAAGAAATTCAAAAGTGGCAAAGCAATACAATGGCTATGTAAGAATGGTTAGAATTCTAAAATATCTTCATGATTTGTTGACATAAAACATATATTTGTGATTTAATTCTCTGTGATATATGTATGTAACTATTTGTGGCCTGTCCAAACTTCTATATAAATGGTGTTTTTAAGAGAAGCACAAATACTTGACATTCATACTTACACATGAAAAGCCAATCCTGAGACAGAATAAGGCCAGATGTGTGGGACAATTATCAATTTTAGGAAGCTGTGCATAGAAAAATATAAATAGGTAAAGAGGCCTAATAATTAACAGCTGTGTAACCATTTGAAATCAAGAGTAGTTGCTGGACGCATCATTCTAAGAAAGATTCAAGAAAAGATGGGCAAAATCTCCTTTTGTGGCAAATGGTGTACACCAGACATCAGTCTTAGGACAATAGTTATTCTCCATGTAGACCATGGATATTAGAACTCCTGAAAGCACCCCAGCCAAATACACAAACACCATAAAGCTTTCGGGTCTATACTATAAGCACGAAAATACTAAACCGCAAACGCACACATGAGCGAAAATGCTGGGAATCGAAAGTGTGATTGTGGGGTCATGTTACAGTGAGGAGAGGGATATTTGCCCTTTCCTCACTGTAGTGCAACCTTGGAGTTAGAATATATAGTTAGCGGGGGGTGTGGGGGTGCAGCCCCCCACAATAGCATGTTTGATTACTGGCATTTTCGCTCATGTGAGCATTCACGGTTTAGTCTTTTCGTACTTATAGACCCAAGCTTTATCTAGAACATAATTTGACCAAGATACAGAAATACTACGGAGCTTTAAAGACTTACTGTACACTTGATTATTTAAAAATATCTATAAATATGAAAAGTGCAGGTTTTACACTATGAAAGTATAAACCCACTTCTTAAAAGTTCCAGTAATTTTAAACATGGTGCCATTGTTTGTTAAAATGTGTAAAATGCTAAATATATTAAAAGAATAAAACAACAATCATTAAAACAGCAAAATACATGGATTTCATGTCAAGAAAGTGAAGACATAAAATATGTGTCTTTGCAGTGAATGATTATTGACTTTTTTACTTTATTCAAGCACAAGACAGCTGAAGGTTATCATTTCGGCAAAGTCAAATGCAACATGTAGAAGAATACAGCTGGAAGACATAAATGCAACATTTGATCTGCACAAAGACAGTAATAAGCTAAACTCCTGTATAGCAAGGTTAATCTCCATGCTCATTTCACTTGCGAAGAAGTAAGCTGGAGTAAGAGGAGAGAAAAGTACACTCATTGGAACGGAAGGAATGCAAACACAATCTGAACTAATAATAATGATAAAAATAACAACACCAACACTATTACTACTGATAATAATAATGCAAATAAAAGTAAAGAAGCTAAATGACATCCATTGCAAAGGAAGATTAAAGGAAATGAAACTGTTTTCCCTGGAATATGGAGAGTTAAGGTATGATTCAGTGCTATAATGAATCAACATTCTCTCAAATGTCCATCCTTTAAAATTACCAAATCAAAATACACCCTCAGTTGCCAGAAAACAACAAAAAATTTCTGACACCAAATTTAAAGAGTTAAAATTGTTTTCATAGCAAATAGTAAGACGACAGATAAAAAAAACTTCTTTCAAGGGGAAACTGTGTATGATTTTGTGGTTTAAACTGACAAATTAGTGAAAACACTGGCTTTGTAAGTGTCTTATGAAAAGAAATTAAATACACTGGCTCATAAACAAGTGTCACTCACCAGAATAGTACTTTACATCATATTACTAATTTAAAAAAACATCACTTTTCCAGATACCAAGGTGGTTCAAATCCATGAAATAAACTGAGCACATCCAAACAATGCTATATGGTCTGTAAAATGCAAGTATACATTATGCTTTGTGTTAGCTACAGCTAACAGATTATATTAACTCTAATGTATTGGAAGACAGAAGAAAACACGATCCTGTAACATGTAATACCACAGCAATCAGAATATTTAGGTTTATAATAATATAAATAAGAACTTCTATGTCTATTCAGAGTGACTTTGAACTGTCTTCCAATAAGAATTCCAGCAATACAATAAAAACAATAATCATGAGCTATATCTCTGATATATGACAGCGGTATATTATCAAGTTAATATTTTATACATTTCATTATGAGGAAATGTTTCCTTTCAAATCACAATCATTCTTCATAGCTTCATGGAATCTGCTTCTAACAAAAGGAATGCATATGTTTTTTCCCTGTTACTTACAGCACTGTATATAACCATGTGTTCATTTGGTGAAGTCTGCTAAAATATGTAGAATGACTGGAGTAATTCTGAGTATGAAATTATGATTAGCAAAATACATAAAATGTATAATGCGATGCATGACATAGTTTACAACAATAAATTCTTATTATAGGTGGACAACCATTAAAATATCTGGAACCAGTACATTTATGATTTGAATCAGAAAAGTCAGTGTTAATCCTAAGGCAAAGGTAATTTTTTTAAATTCTTGCTATATGGCCATTTGCAAACCTGAATTTGCTGACTGACCAGAAACACTTTAAAGGGGAGTTTGTTGGGAGTGGCACCTTATAATGAACTTATAGCACATCTGTATTGATAGTAAACTTACTGAGCTTTATTTTCTGCCATTTAAAAAAAAAATCATTAAATTATTTGCTACTGATTTATCAAGTAACATAGGCTGCAGCAATTTACAAGCACTCATTTAAAAACAAGAGTGTTATAGTTTTTGTAATAAAACAGAAAATGTGTATGCTGATTCATTGTGTTTGTGTCTGTGCACATACACGAGTGTGTGTGTGTATGTCTGTGTGTGCTGTTTCATTCTGGTCCATTTCTCTACAGGTGGTGGATGCCAAGTCAGAAATTACTGTAATATGTGTAGAATGTGTGAACAGCGTGATAAATGGCTGTGAACATTCCTGTCATTCAGCTGAAATATTTTCCTGCAGTGGCACTTAAAACAATTATGCTGTGTCCAAGTAAATGGAAATAGGAGACACATGCTGTTTGAGAAACTTAATAACAGTTTTCTGCAGCAACAGGCTTACTATTTGACTCTTGGTAGGCCATCACTCAAGTAAAGTTGCTTACTGGCCTTGCAACAGTAAAAGTCATAAGCATTTATAACCAGCATTGTGTAAAACAGCACGTTGCAGAAAACCAATAGATGGGATGCATGATAACCACGCATTCACTATCCTACAGTAAAATATAACACATGAATGCACAACAAGAGTTATGCTTTATGCCAGCATATTTTTATGAATAATGTATTTATTTATTTATTTATTTACATTTGTTTACAGGGAAATTCCGACTGGATGCAGGTCCTTTTTCAGCAGATGCCCCGGGAGAAAAGCTCCACATCATGTACATGATAAATAGAGATACAAAGTTGCAGCAATAGTAAACAACATTACAGGTTGATGGCTTTAATACCATAACAAGATATTGATTATCAACAGTATATACAGTAAATGTTTTATTTGCACAAAGCCACCAAAATGTTGCTTCAGTACTGCAATAACTAGTGTGAATGTCTCTGACCAGAGGAATCAAACTGAGTTCATCAGGTGGTATAGGAGTATTTTCAAGTGCAACATTTTGGCAAAAAAAAAAAAAGTTACAAAACATCTCCTACCTGACAGAAGTATAAGAATTATAAAATAGTAACATGTTTTGGTGTTGGTCTTTTGTGGGAACTAATACGTATTAAGATTCTGCAGTTTAATAAGAGACCACTTGCCTGGTGGGATTTATATAATCGACAAAGGATAGATAAAAAATAACAATGCATCTGGCAAGAGTCCGTTTAAAGTTAGGTTACGCTATTATCAGAATAGTTAGGTTATCCATCATTAAGATATATTACTTAATAATGTTAGGTTACACTTACTTATAATGGATGGCTAATTATCAGAAATAACATAGCTCATTGCCAAACTGATACACATACAATAACATTAATGGCAAAAATAAATCAGAATATAACATTTTGTGAAACAAGTATTCATATACTATGTAAGCTTAAACTTCACAGATTTTAGTGGAGTCTACAGAGGTGAATATATGTAATACTGGCAGGAGAAACTAGTAAAGCAATCTTCTGACTTAAAAAAATATACTGTTGATAATACATTCTTATGACCCTCCTAATTTTACTTTTTCAGTCATTTTATGATGATAAAGTAACTGGCAGTGCAATAAATGTAATTTTTGTTTGTTGTTTAGTTATTTATTTCTGATCACCTTTATTTTGATAGACTATGTACCTGCATATGAATTCTTATCTATTTCTACTGGCTAAAGTGTTAAAGACAGCAGTACAGCACTTAAGTCAGGTCATCAACTGAAATTACTTTGGTATCTCTATGCCAAATGTTGAAAATGCTGACTTCATAACTATACATCTGTACCAGGCCTTCAGAAATTAATCTTTGGAAACACTGCTGAGTATATTCATCTCAGGAGTATAGGGAAGTCTCCTGTAAAGACAGGTACACTCTTCCAGGATACATTGGAACTCTGATTTCACAACACTGTTCAATGTGACTACTATTTCTGCATTGAGAATAAAGCAGAGGTGATGGGTGATACTTACGCTAGGTTTTGTGCTTTGCTGTCTTCTCGGATGATATACTATCCAGCTCCACTACCATGTATACGCCACTACCTGATGTTAGAGACAAGTCCAATTCCAACTTTAATGGTGGTGAACAGCTGGCACGTTTCAGGATTATAGTGTTAGTCTAAGATACAGGGAGTGGGCACACCAGAGCCCCTAGCCAGGCCATGGACATGGCATCTGTACCAGTGGACATCATGCAAGATACAGAGTCCTAATGATAGACAGGTTGGTGCTGACAAAGTTGGGAAAATGTGTCTTGCCCAGCTGCACAGCCCTCTGCCACAAGCTCCATGGGGCATGAGGATGACCATCTAGATATGTGTAGTGGTTGCCATAGAAGCCATAGGCACCCCCCAAAACTAGTTGTGTCACTGTTTGCAACCCAGCAAATACAATGGGCTATAGTAGAAATTCAGGTTAACAACATCTTGGACTTTGCAGAGATTGTTGATGTACTGCAAGGTATGGCTGATGAGATATGGGACCATACATCCCATATGTATGAAATTATTGATGTATTCCATCACCTGTGGGTGTAGGTCAGACTTTCCCTTGTTCATGAAATGCATTTCATCAAGTGTCACATAGCCAATCCACTTCTGGATCTAGTGCAGGTAGCCATCATGGATATGGAAGGCCTAGACAAATGTCATGTAGTGCCACTTCCACAGCAACATCTAGGGTGGAGATGCATATGGGCAGGACAGAGCATCCGTAAGTGTGTAGTGCTTGCAACAATATCATATGGCAACAGCACACAACATCATGGCCACTAGTGGCAATAACAGCCTGTTGCATATATACATTTGTTAAACTTGTGGCTAGACCTAAAATGGTTCTGCTATACCTCACATTCACACTGGGATTTCACTGTGTTCATACTCACTGGTAGTGATACTTTATACATGTCTGAATCATTCTGTCATATTGTTTTCCCCTCATTTGTATACCTGGCGACACCTGTTTTAATAATGTTGCTCATTACCATGTCACTATATCACTTTTATCATACAATGTGCGCATCTATTTTGCATGGCCTGTCACTCTTGTGGTCAAAGCATCTAAGAAGCCCACACACCCTGCTGCATAGTCACCCATTGCACACAATTGTCTACTGAGATGTGAGGTCCATAGGTCATATGTTGAAACTTTGCGCTCAAATGTTTACCAGAGTTATGGGCATTACTTAAAAAGAAATTTTTTTAATTCATGCTTTATTGACTTTGCTCTGAAGCTACATTACCTTCTAGTCATTCATAGGTTCATATGATGATATTGGGCTATTGGCCTGGAGGACTTTATAAGCCTAGCCAAGAATTTTACCCCTGTTCCCACAAAGTCAGCACCTGTTTCCCCTATCCAGCAGGGACACATTTTCTGTTTCCCATCCAGTCATCCAGGTTCCTCTTAAAGAGAGCTAGTGATACTCTACTTGACATGGAGAGGGAGTCTATTCCACAGATAGAGGAGTCTTTGGGACACAGATTTATCCCATCAACAAGTTTTATTAATGTCATAGACTAGGTTGAGGCCTTGCATGCGGGTTGTGCAAGTGGAGTTTGACTTACGGATATGCAGCAACTTCATCAATGCTGGGTCTGAGATGGCCTTGTATGCCAGATGCAGGTCACCTCTGAGCAGTCTGTATGTGACTGAGTGGAGGGACAGGGCTTTTAGCCTAGCTGTACAGGATAGGTGTTTGAGACTCTGGATTTTGATTGTCAGGAACCTCTGTGGTCTCTCCAGCTGCTGCATGTGCTTGGCAAGATACATGCCGATTGGAGCATTGTACTAGATAATGGGTCTGATAAGGGAGGAGTGCAGGGATGTTATGACCTCCTTGTTCTTGGATGAAATACCCTTACTTATGAGGTGGGACATGTAGAAAGCCTTCCATACAACGGGGGCAACTTGGTGGTCAAACGTCAGGTTGCTTTCAACCTGTTTACCCAAGTCCCTCACAAATGGCTGCATGCTTAGTACGTTGTTATTAATGTGATAATTAGTGGGGATGCCATTTTCCCCAAAGGGGATAATGATGCATTTATTGGCATTCAGTTTGATGCCATGCTTCTGGCACCAGTCATTAGTTTGGGTAAGGCCCTCTTGGAGGATGTTCACATCACAAGGGGAATTTAGGACAGCACCCAGCTTGCAGTCATCTGCAAACTTGGTCCGCCACAGATCACTGGTTTTGACTTGCACCTCAGAAAAGTATAGCCCAAACAGTAGATGCACCAAGACCAATCCTTGGGGTACACTGCTCATTACAGGTCTACGTCTAGAGGTGGCTTTCCCTATTTTGACTGAGTGGGTTCTATCACTGAGCCAGATAGCTACCCATCTGGTAACATATGAGTTGATGCTTAGTTGGGAGAGTTTATCTGTTATACCCGAGTGGGGAATAGTGTTGAAGGATTTGGCTAGATCAAGGTAGGTGGTGTGCACCATCTTCCGCTCATCCATGGCTTTGGTGATGCTTTCGGAGAAGTCAACCAAGTTTAACAAGCATGATCACCCTTTAACAAAACCAAACTGTCTGTGGTGAAGCGTTTGGAGGTTGCCAATGTCCTTATTCATAAGGTCCATGATAATGCATTCCATGGCCTTGCAGATCAGGCTAGTTAGGCTGATGGGCCTATAATTGCCTGGGTTTGTGGATGCTCCAGCTTTGTGTAGAGGGATGACAGTGGCTGTCCTCCATTCAGCTGGGATGAAGCCGATGTTCAGGCGTTGGTTATATAGACTGCGTATGATACTGAGAGCTCATGCCTGAGTTCATGTAGGACACAGCCAGGGATGTTGCCAGGTCCCATGGAGACTGTATTTTTTGCCTTTGAGAGAGCATTAAAGACCTGCACCCTGGTGATGAAGGGAGGGGGGAAGGTGCTGGGGATGTCCTGGTTTATTGATGTGAGGGACAGGGGGATGAAGTTTTCACTGAACCTGTGTGCCAGCAGGTTGGCTATATCTACAGCATTTGTGTATGTGGTGCTCTTGATCACCAGTTGAGAGCAGATTTGTGTGTTACCCTTGAGATTGTGGTGAAGAAGGCCTTGTGATTGTCCTTAGTGGATATGGCCAATTTGGACTTGAAGTTAGCCTTAGAGGATTTCTGACCTTATTTTCTTGTTCATACAAAAGAAGAGATTGCTTCCAACTTGGCACCTGCTCCTTCTTGGTCCTGGACATCAATTTTTTTCCTTTTATTATAGAGTTTAAGGCAGGGTGAGGTAGCTGATAAGTGGAGGGGTAAAGGCCTCCCAGCAGGGAGGAAAAAATGCCAAGTGAAATTCCCCTGTGGTGGCAGCAATGCGGGCACCCATGGAGGAGCCGCAGTGTTACAGATCTCAATATCTGACATGGCTTAGTGGTAAATGGCTTTGGCTATGGTGTGCAGGGTCCTGGGTTTGAGCCTAGCAGAAGCTGTTTATTTACAGCTCAAATGGTGTTGTGGTACATTCCTCTGACATTCCTCAAAAAGTGCAGCTCTTTTGCTAGGGAGGTCCCTTTAGTGCTAGGAGCATTTAGTGATGTCCAGTTGGGTTAGGCCTAGGCTGCCAGAAGGAAGTCCACCTTACTGGAATGTGAGACCAAAGCCCTGAGGAGGAAACAGTTGAAAAAACAGTGGAAACAAAGTTGTAACCCCCAGATGCCAAGATAGCCTTGTGGGTTAGTGGTTCCTCCCAGTGGGCCCGTGGTCACAGTCGCTGGTGCTACAGAAATCTCAGCAAAAATCTCAATAAAACCTCCACCCCTGGTTTTTGGGTGGGCAGGCCAACAGAACAGGCAAAATCAGGCTAAATCAACACGTAGATGAAGACAATGCAGACAAGACTAAATCAACTATTAAATCAATTATTATAGAGTTTGTTTATTGCTGCTGTCCACCAGACAGGTTTACTCTTTCTTGAGGAAGGTGAATCGGTCCTGTCAGGTATTGCTGAGTCCATGCAGCTATGTAGGTGCTCATATAGTTTTTTGGTGTAGGCTTGGACAATAGTGCTAGTTCCAACTGAAAGGACAGTGGCTGTGAAGCTGATTATACCTGCTCTCAGGAGGTTGTCATCAGCTTTGGAAAAGTTTTTTTGTTTGACCCTCACGGGGGGGGGGGGGTCAGGGGAGATGGTGACTTTGAAAGTGTTTACTTTATGGTCAGATCTTACCATGGAGGATGGCACTGTAGGGGTGCTACAGTGGCCACTCATGTTGGTTATTACCAAGTCCAGGATATTTTCACCTCTCATGGGGGTGTTGACCAGCTGATACAATGCATTGACATGCATATATTTAAAATTACTTGCATGGCTTACATTCATTTGGTTGAACATTCTTTACTTCTGTGCGAGATTTTGCAATAACAAAGATTGTGAAATTTCCCTTACAGTATAACAGTACAACACAATATCAGTGTTGATATAAATAATTAGCAGTGGGTGTGGCAGAACAGGGAGGGGGCTTGCTCCCCTGCAAAAAAATTATTAATTTGCTTTTTGTTTTGATAGGTTTGTGTTTATGATAAAGGGAAAGTTCTTCACTGGAAGCAATACAAATAATAAACAAGCTTTACAAAAATGAGGAATAAGTCTGGAAAAAAATAAGTCGATTTGCAGGAGACACAATGTTAACACAGTTTTGGAGGGAATTCTTAACACTATCATATCAAAAAGTAATTGTAGAGTAGCTTCGTTGAAAGAATCACCAATATAATAATTAGATAGGAAACTGAGAGAGAAGGAATGAAAGAGAGGGAGAAACATGAGAGGATAATAGAATACAAAACACTTTTTCACTAATATGTAAGCACAAAACAAAATGCAGGTGGTGTAGGTAAATGGTCCTTCTCCACAAACTGTCAACAATATCCAAAAAAGAAAAAGAAGGTACCAAACCACAGCCAAATCGATCATAACATGTATTACACAGAAGATAAAAACCAGGTTAGTGCTTTCACAGCCTCAAAGATGCTTCATCAGACAATACATCCATCCAACTGCCTCTATTTTAAACTAATTACAGCCAATGCACAAGCATCTCCAATTAAGCACATAGTTATATTTAAAGCAATAGCACTGTTACTAACACATTTTAAAATACTCATTCTAAAAATATATGTACACTGATATTAACATTTATATAACTGAGTTATATATAAAAAGCTGTATACATGTAACAAAAAACACATGTGCAGCCTTAACAATTTAAACAAACAGTTTAATATTTATAACATATTGATCATCTTCTAAGCGGTTTGTTGGATAAAATGGGCTGAATAGAGATTTTATCATTTAATCCCTTGCCCATATTGGCCCACATCCTTATTATCCACTCTAATTCCTTAGTTTCCACTATATTCCTAATGGCACCCCCCTATTACCTATATACACTTTCTCTGTCACCAAAAACTTAAATGTATGCTGTGTTCCCATTTCCATCACATGTTTTGCAAGGGCATTCATTTTTGCTTGTCTATATATATCATAAAGATGTTCTCTTATGCGGTCCCTAAACCTACGAGTAGTCATGCCCACATAAAATGATTGGCAAATAACACAATAAGCCAGATACACAATATTAGTAGTGTTACAATCGGCTTTAAGCCTAAAACTAAGTTCTTTCCTAGTCTCCGGTTGAATAAAATTCCCACTGCTATTAATAGTATGACAGTAATTACACCTATTACAGGGAAATGTGCCATATTCAATGCCATATTCTGGGTTGGTGCTACATTTATTATTTCTAGGACCACATAATAGTCTTTTTAATGATTTTTTATTTTTATATGCATAGTGTGGATAGTCTCCCATCAGAGCCCTTACCTGTTCATCAGCACATAATATATTCCAATTCCTACTGAAGATATTCTGCAACAACTTAATGTTACTTGCATATGTAACTGGGATTCTCATGAATCCTTTCGGTCCTGTTTTATGTGGAATCTCAGTCTGCTGTACGGAAAAAAAATGGTCTTGCCTCTTTATTTCTTGAATGTTTAGTTCCCTCCACTATAGACTTGACTTCCTGTCTGCTATATCCCCTACTGGCACAATTCTTTTCCAGATGTTCCATTTCTCTTTCCATTCTCCGATTATCCAATGTCAGTCTTGAAACTCTCAGGGTTTGTCCCTTCATGACATTAGTGAATGCACAGGAGGGGTGCATACTGCTCCTGTGAACGTGGTATTTCTATGACATTCTTTCCTAAAAATTTCAGTTTGGAAGCTCCCATCCTCAGTTCTCAAAACTCTCACATCTAATAAATCAATAGAAATTGGAGATTTAATATCCATAAATTCTAAGAATGTTGTGCTGTTATTCATATTAACAAGAAAGGACTCTAATGCCTCAGTGCCCCCTTCCTACAAAAGGAAGAGGTCATCCACAAATCTTCGATAAAATACCACATTGACCTTTCTTAAAATGATGTCCTTTTCCCATTTGGCTATGACCAGGTTGGTGTAGCTATTGGCACACGAAGTGCCCATAGCTACGCCAGCCAACTGCCTGTACATTCTTTCTTCAAATATAAAAATATTGTTCTTCAATATGATCTCCACCAGGAAACACAAAAAAATCTATTATTTTTGGTTCATAAGTAGCATCTTCCACTAAGTATTGCCTCAGATACTCTAGGCCCAAATCATTAGGGATCATTGTAAATAAGGACTTCATGTCCATGGTGACCAGTAGACATTGGTCAGTGGGAGGTGTTCTGTTGACATGCTCAAAAAATTCCCCCCAAAAATGTTGTGTATCCTTCAAAATGTATTCATTTTAGCTAAAACTGGTTTCATATGGACAAAGGTTCTGTGTTTCAACCCTGTCCCACTATGATTGGCCTCAAAGGGGGGTAAAATGATGTTTGTGTATCTTAGGTAACCCCTGAATTAAAGGTATAACAGGTTCAGGAACCCTAAGACAATTATACAAATCACAATTAATTAGACTACTTTGTAGACATTCAAATAGAGCATTATCTATCCTTATATTGCATTTTTTGACCCATGTAGCATCAATACATTCATAAACAGTTGCATCATTGAGCACATCTAACATAGTATCCCTATAAACACTGTAATCCATTATCACAGTAGGACCCCCTTTGTCAGTGGGTCTGATGGAAATAGAGTTATCTTGGCATAAAACTTCTATAGCTTGTCTCTCCCTTTCATTCAAATTAACAAAACATTTTGTGTGTGTGTATTACTGTCATACATCTTATAAATTTCCTTAATGCAGACTTTTTCAAAAGTGTCTATTACTCCATTATTTACAGGTACATAACTGCTCATTCTTTTAAACTGTGAGACACTTTTTTGATTAAACTGTAGCTTAAGCATGATATTCCTTACAAAAGTTTTTAACTCTATGATATTTTCATTTAAAGTCATTCTAGATGCTGGTATGAATGTCATGCCTTTATTTAAAACACTGACTTCATCCTCAGACAGACTACATTGGGAAATGTTCCATACTAGTGATTCCCCTGGGTGTTCCACATTTTCTTGATTGTTAGGCTGTTTTCTTCATCGTTCAAAGCTTTCCTTTTCACCCTGCCTCTGCTGAGTGGCCAGCCCTGAAAATGATTCATCCTAATGGGGTATGGTGTGGTTAAAACATTCCTTTCACTACCATTCTGGGCATTTATGTTGGAATTAGTTCCAGTCAAATGCTCGCCTCCTTTACTATGAGCTCCCCCTGTACCGGACTGCACTTGACGAGCTGTATATTCAGCTGAAACAGTTTGTGTATCAGCTGATGTAGAAGGAGCCTGCTGACTCTCTGCGTTCTGTTCATTAGGCTGTTTTTCATGTGTTAAGGTGGAAACCAGAGTCGATTCATTCCCTGCTTGAACCACAGGGATAATATTCCTGTTATTAAGATTTCCATTACATCTAACAGCATTCGCCTCCCTCAGCCAAGCAAAAACTTGGCCATTAGTGAAATCAGTAGTGTCTCTCTGAATTTTCTTCCTTTTATATGACAAAAGCTGTGATTCATATGTGGTTAATACTTCAACCACATGATCCACCTTAACATCCAAAACTGTGGGTGGATATTTCTCATACAGTTCTGTTTGCCATTTACTGATGTTAGAAGCTAAAAGTTCTTGTGGTTTAAAGAAGTCTATCAGTAAACACATGTACTTTTTACTTGTTTCAAGGTTAATTTGCTGCCACTGAAGTAGCAATCCTTTCTAAGTGTTGGCATATTGAGTACCCTAAGTCCACGAGGCACAATGCCAAACTTAATACATGCTTCCAAATGAAATGTCTGTAAACATAGCCTAATGAGCTTACAAATGTAATTTTCTAGTTTATACTTATCCCTTTTGAGAGTAACAGCATCATACTCACAGTCAATGTCTTGGTGAATGGGTGTAACCATAGGTGGAAGATTTAGTAGTGGATTCTCTTTAGTTTCAATGACCGCCATCAAACTTCTATGATTATTATAGGTGCCATCATTCATTTCAGGCCTGTAATCCAGTTCCAACATCACATTATTGTTCTCTGCCATGTCCATACACCACAGCCAAACAAATATGTAAGCAAAAAACAAAATGCAGGTGGTGTAGGTAAACAGTCCTTCTCCACAAGCTGTCAACAATATCCAAAAAAGAAAAAGTAGGTACCAGACCACAGCCAAATCGATCATAAAATTTAGATTAATGGATGAGGGCCACTATGGGCAGGGGATTAAATGATAAAATCTCTATTCAGCCCATTTTATCCAATAGACCGCTTAGAAGGTGGCCAATCTGTTATAAATATTAAAGTGTTTATTTAAATTGTTAAGGCTGCACATATGTGTTTTTTGTTACAAGTATACAGCTTTTTATATATAACTCAGTTACATAAATGTTAATATCAGTGTACATATATTTTTAGAATGAGTATTTTAAAATGTGTTAGTGCTATTGCTTTAAATATAACTATGTGCTTAATTGGAGATGCTTGTGCATTGGCTGTAATTAGTTTAAAATAGAGGCAGTTGGATAAATGCATTGTCTGATGAAGCAGCTTTGAGGCTGTGAAAGGGCCAACCTGGTTTTTATCTTCTGTGTAATAAATTTTATAATCGATTTGGCTGTGGTCTGGTACCTTCTTTTTCTTTTTTGGATACTTTTTCACTAATGTTGAGTAGTTTTTGGAGGGAATTCTGTACATTATCATAACAAAAATTAAATATAGTGGACCAGATTCTCTAAAGTTCATGGAATCCAGTGGAGTACACTAATAACAGGTATAAAGTTGCAGATAATAATGTAATATGTAAATGTGCCAAAGTGAACTCCAGATGTATCAACGCACAAAGGAGTATCTCAATAGTAATGGCTCGCTGAAGAATACCCTCAAATAATCCATAAGTAATGAAAATATTGCTGTCAAAGTATGATGCCATAAACAAAGCTATGGAAAGAATCCCACAATTCAAGAATCCTGACAGTCAAATACATATCTATAACATAATCTCTCCAGTAAGCTTAAGGACAACTAAGGAATATAACCTTAACACCATCATTTTAAAAATACACTAACTCTCACTGATTCCAGCAGAAGCCATACATTTTCTAATAAAAAGGGCAATCATGGCCACATTACCACAGCTAACATTAGTTAAAAATGGGTGCAGGACTTGTGTGGGGAACACAGGTAACACACACATTCAAGGAAAGTGGAAGCTAGGAAAGAAGATGAGGGGTATGGGTGAAGAAGAGGGGTGCACAACAGGGATGATGCAATAGAAAAATCAGAGAGAAAGACAGAAGGCCATGGGCATTTTTTTTTTTTGTGGGAATAGGGCCCATTTTTTTAAGAATAGATTGAAAGGTAAGCAGGGAAAGAAGAAGGAACAGCCAGCACAGCAGGTATACACTTAGAAGAAATATCACAACAAATGACAAACAAAGATTGGAAAAAGACTGTAAGGACAGGTAAGGTACACAGATGGCACACTGCAGAACACAAGCAATGGCAAAGAGGGTGTGGGATGAATATCAGCTATGGGAAAATGCAGAAAAACATATCTACCTATGCACTATCATGTTATGACATGTTGCAAACTGTGTGTCAGTCATATCTGGATGTGTATGACCAATGGTAGGTGTGTGTTGTAAAGTAATAAGTAAGGATCACAGTACACATATGATAAATAAACACATATCCAAGTAGTCTGTCAGCAGTGCAGGTGTGAGCCAAACAATACTACAGATGAGCACATGCAGATATAAGAATTCAAGATAACTCCAGCAGAGGAAAGATTCAAACCACTGACCATGCATGTGAAAGGCCATCAACCAAGCACAGGGCCAAACAGCAGTACAGCAGCAAAGCAGCAAAATGGCTGCTAAATACACAAGTAAGTGTACACAACCCAAACAAACATGTAATGGGCACACATATGCTATGCCAAAGGAAACACACAGGTGTAGGTGTATATGTATGACTGTCAGTGGCCTAAATGGAACGTACATGAAAGCAATGTCAATACACACACCAATGACTTGTAAGAATATTCGCAAAAATGTAACACTGCAGTTTAAAAAATATATCAGGTTGTACACATGGATTTCAACAATGTACACTGGTTAACACACAAGTAAACCAAGAGCAAGGATGCATTGCAAATAGTAGCCAGTGACTTGTGTGCAGATATCCTGAATCTGTAAAATGGCCATACATTTGGCACATGTTCAGCATGCCAACATAATATGACAATGGTCAATAATTGCAACAAAGGCAAACATATCTGCAAAATATAATACAGAAATGTAAAGTTGGAAGTAAGATTGACAACCTGGGACCACATCAAGGATAAAAAGGACAGCAAGGTAACCTTACACATTGCAAATACATGTGTTCAGCACTCAGGGTGTTGTCAAAGCCAATCCAAAATATATTAAAAAATGGCAAATGTATGTTACATGGGCAGAATGATGTCCACAGAAATGGGCATGTATGCATCACATACACAGTAATGTGCAATCATGTAACATCAACACGTGTAGGTGAGCAAGTTAAAAATGCCACTCACATACACATATCCTGTCATGCCAATGCTGAATAACCAAGCACAGGTGTATGTCAAGCACCCTGCTCATTACTGAGCAGAGGACTTCTGTGACCATCATTAAAGCACATCAATGATAAGTCAGTGAATCCTCACATGTAAAAGGTACAACTGTGTGTCAGTATGGATCCGACTAGATGCAGAGACATGTACAATCATCAGTTGCTGTGTACAATTATTGGTGTAATGTGTGAACTTGTGTGAATAAGTAATGGATGTGGAAATGCAACATACAGCAAACATAGCATTATCTGCTCTTATAGAATAAATTATCCTTAATATGGTGTATACATTAATGCTACATTGGTGTTCGATGGAGTCAGAAAAGGAGGACTGCCATAGGTATAACATGGCCTACACGGCATCATCATTGCCAACGCATGGCACACAGCACCACATCATGCCAGTGGGGCAGCATGATAACTGTCATCCAAAACAAATGGGAAGTGTCATGTCCTTCTGCTGCAGGTACATGATATGAACCATACCACAGTGGTAGTGCTGGACTATGGACAACATCTGTTGTCTGTCAGTTACCCTCTCTAAAACACATGTTTACAGGCTAATTGTTGCAGCAGTAGCTGCAGGTTAACTTCCACAATCCATGGACAGCTGAATGTTGGAGGAAAGTGTAATGTGTGTCATGCACACACTGAAGCATCATTACATTTCATGCAATGACAACATGTAAGCACTGCAGCTACATGGTATGCATGCACAACAGTACATATACAGTCCAATCAGTTCAGTCATTTATATGGCAATCAGCATGTTGGCACTGTAACACAATTGAAGCACACAGACAATACTTACAGACCTGATGGTCCAGGCAATGGAGATGAGCCTCACGAATGACCTCACGTACCATCTCCCTGAACAGGTCCCACATAGCCTGTGCCATATCTGGGAGAAGTTCCCCATCATGTCCCTCATCTATGTTCGAAACACATCAGTCAAAACCTTCCAGATATTTTCCAGATCACAACCTTCTGGACATCTTCCAGATAATCGTCTCTGCTCTGGTCTGCCATTGTCTCCTCTGGGGGTGCAGCAGGCATAATGGGGCAAGATGGTGCAGGTCCAGCTTCCTCATCATCGTCTTCATCACCATCATCATTAGCAGAGGACTCCAGCAGTAGTTTGGCATGTGCTCATCGTCTGCATCTGAACAGCAACTGTCCACAGGTCCCATGCTCTGTCAAGATGAATCACAAAACATGACAGAAATTAAAAGTGCATGTCTGTCGCACCACACATTCCCATGAAGGTCATAGCTGACATTAAAATGAAACTGATGTGCACATCTGCAATCTAACATACTTAATTAACATCCCATCCACTTCTGAGTTCTGCAAATACAAATATAAGACTGAAGATGTAGTAGCATACATCAAGTTGTTATATAAAACACAGTTCAGTTTGAAATGGTTCAAACATTAGCAAATAGCGCAATTATAATCAACACAATTGCTGCTAGTGAATGGCTGCTAATGTGCACATCACCTTCCCTATGCCAGTTTATCTATAATTATAGACATGTCCAATAACGGAACATGTCACGGAGAATATATCCATCACCAATATCAGCAATTCAATCAAGGCTGTGCAATGGGATGCATAACACAGCTTACCGGTAGAAATCATGACATCACCTGAACATTAGAATATTGACCAGTATGAAGCATGGCAAGCATATGCAAAGCAAACAGATTTAACATATCCTGACATTTGAATGAAATCATGCCTGTTACTGCCTCATGGCACATCAATGTAACTGAAATATGATTAAGGTAAACCTTGTAAATATTAAGGTAACATTACTTTTGAGACCTGTACTGTTTAATAATGTTGTCGGCCTCAGTAAACATCTATTCCTCTTAATGTCTGGCAGCATGCCATTATTCCCTTTCTTTTTCCCTTACATATGTTCCCTGAGCAGTTATGTCTGTGTGTGAATGCAAAATGTAGTCTCTGCATGTAATGAGTTATATAAAAAGCCACCAAGTGACTTTGTTAAAATGAAGGCACTTTTCAGATGACAATATTGAGGAAACTAGGCAAGCTATGTGACAAACATATGAGCCAGGCAGCAATATAACTGGCTGTAGCCACATCAGCATAATGAATACAAAAGTAACTAATACTTATAATGTTCAATCATCACAAACTGTGACACATGAAAATCTACTATATCTTTTACTAACTGTGTTGTATGTGTATAACTGTATGCATGACATATCCTGGGTAAATGCATGACATCAAATTTAAGGTGATATGTAACACTCACTTTATCATACGTGGCACAGATTATGAATTGCACAGATAGCTTGTTCATGACTCAAATTACATAATTTGAATATCAGCCTTACTTTTACCCTTAAAAGGCATTAAAAATCAGCCCTACTAGCTTATCAATCACATAATCTAATTACAGAATCTACCATTATTTTTTGGGCATTCTCCCTTCTCTCATTTTGCATTGACAATTTAAACTCCTGCCTTGCACCATACTTTGCAGATATCATTTACCTTTTTTTTCTCTCTGTTTCAGTCATTTTAGCTCAATCCACAATAGGATACTTTATAGTCTATGAAAAAAAAAACTATGAGCGTCTTGTAAATCATGCCATACCTGACTGACAAGATATATATAACTCTCTCAACACACTATCCACGCCTTACCTCATTTTCTCCCTCTCCTCAGTGTTTATTACTACTCAAAAATAAATATATATAAAGGAAATCTCATTTGGTCATAACAATTATTTAATATGTACACACTACTAACAAAATGCTTGTTTTTTTTTTTAACTTGTATCTACTAGAAAACTGTATGGAATACTACTTTGTATAGACTAACTAGAAGATATGTATTCTGCATCTTACTGTATGTATACTGCTGTATATCTAATTATTGTATATTGCTTGTATTTCTGTGGAGCTTTTCTCCCCGGGCCTCCGCTGAAAATGGGCTTCTAGCCCAGTCGGACTTTCCCGGCAAATAAATAAATAACTGTACAACAATTTCATACAGAGAATTCAGTTTCAGAAATAACCGACTCAAATGCAAAATTATCATTCTTCTCAGCCTGTCCTGTTTCAAAAATATATTCAGACAAATATTTGCTTCTTAAACTCTGTTTCATCCAAAAAGAAAAAATCTGTACTAAAAGTGTTGCATGCAAACATGTGCCCAGTTTGGAGGTACTTACCTGTTTTCTGTCTCAGTTTACCCTTCACTAGTGTCCATTTCTGGATGTACATTCTATTTTCAGGCTTGGTTTACCATCTCACACAATTTTCTGAATTTTCACCCCCCCCCCCCAAACACATACACACACACACGATTTTGAAGCTGTCCTCCTCCTGACGTGGTCCGTTATGTCTCACAGTACAAGACGTGATGTCCACTTTGATTAGCTGCCATAAACAACTGTTTTCATTTTCAAACTCTCCTCTGACTCCAACAGCATCACTCCAACAAGCAGTCAATCACTGCTGCACTGTCTCTCGACGCTGCCATCATCACGCATACCCATGCACATTGCTGACATTGCAGGATACACCGGCAATGCGTGATAACATCAGCGGTATCTAAAAAATGTAAATAAAACAAAAAACAAAATCAGGATTTGAAGGGGCCTCTCAGAAACTCGTGGGACCCTATTATTTCACCCCCAAAAATGGAAATACAGAGCAATTTGGTACAGTTGAGAAGCATGATCTTTGCTTAGGATTTCAAGAAAAGGAATATCTGCTGGTCATGTAGGTAAATACTTAGCAAGAATGAATTCATATCAGCACTGTGGTCACAACCATTAACAGCAATGGAAAACCTTCATTTTTCCGGCAGTGGGTCACTGTCATGTATCATATAGCTTCTGTTAAAGGATACACAAAAGGTGCAGCACATTAGGGACATAGTAAAGTATATGGGAGGACTACATTTAAAGGTATCCCTTGGCAAAGTGCACTTCATAAATCAAATGCATACATCACTGTATCTCCCTGTTCTGCATTCCTTCTGTAACACACTGACCATCTGAGTCCCTCAGAAGATAAGGGTAAGGTGATTGTTGAAGTGAATTTAAAAATGACTGTTAAAACAACACTTGATAGCACTTTTGAAAATAATACCACATTGCACAAAACTTTGTCAAACATATAATAGTCTGTAGCAAGCTTTATTAAGTCTGAGCTACTGTTAACAGACCATTACAGATTATGAACATATTTATAGGAATTTGATGGATAACTGAGTTATTCATAACCATGCACAAAATAAACATTTATATCAATAAGCAGTTGTGTTGAGAAGAATATTTGAGTATGTATGAAATAAAGCAAGATAACAATTTAATGATATGTTTTCAACATGTGAAGCTGAACCCACAGAATGTCAAAATATAGATATGCTGGCCAATTACCTTACAGGCAAGGCCAATAGGCACTTCACATTTTGTCTTAACAAACAGGTATTTCTTGTGTTAGTTCATATTCAATGTTATACGACTACAGTGGATGTGTAAAATGATGTTGCTATATTTTGGAAAACAGATATACGTCTACAAAGTTCTGAATTACGTATATTACAAAATTATTAAATAAGTTAACAGCATCAGAGTAGAACCCATACTTCTATGGAAAGCAATCATCACATTTTCTGAATTATAAGATGAACTAATTGTCAGAACAGCTACTTAATAGTTATAAAAGCCATGCATCTTTTATATTTGGATCACAGATTTATCTATAATTCCATAGGAATGCTCAGCTATATGTAGGATTGTAACACTTACTGTAGGGATCCACTGGCTGCCTCTGCCTCACGGCAGCCCTCCAGTGAAGCTCCTCTGCATCACTCTGATGCAGGTCATCATAGCGTTGGTGAACCTGAACTCAGTGCTCCCTCACAATATGATTCAAGATGTCAGTCATCATGAAGTTTCTTGGTCTGGCTGTCATCCGATGCCACACTATAGCATAGACGGTCAGCATCTGCGTGGTCTCCTCCTCCATTCAAGGCATCTGGACATGTCGCAGCCTGCTGGAAGTACTCATCTCAATACTCCAGTGCAAAAAGTAGTAGAAAAGGAAAAATGGAAAAATAATCAATGAGGTCCCACTCAGTGTGCAGGTAAGCAATGGTATGATCTGTAAATGTATCAGAATCAATATTTAAAAGTGGCACTCATGTCTTGTTATCAGGTCATTGGAAGATAACAGACGTGCTACACATGGTACTTCTTATCGATACCTATTGGATTCTTGCTTGTAGCACTTTCCCATTATGCTGAGCTATTGGCTAATGCTTTGAATTTCGAGAAGTTATGTGGAGATCCACAAATGGGATTCCAAAACCTGGAATTTTAATGAATGTTGTTAATTATGTATGGCTCAAATGGTATTTAAAGGTGGCTGTACATTAGGTACTTTCACATTCAGTGATATCTGAGTCATAGGTAGCCACCTGCTAGCATTTCTGTTTTGTGGATATTACATCTGTTAACATTGCTCATTCTCAGATATACCTGTTTGGAGTTATTTTTATTGAAAATGTGTGCTTTAAGACAAATGCTTGTAAACTACTGGAGTTCAGTCTAATTTACCTTAATGCATATAGGTGTTGCCATCTGCATTAAGGACTTGCATTAATTTCCCATATGTAGTTATACAGGCAGATTTATATAGCCCAAGTGAACAGTACATAAAGACATATTTATGGATAATCTGTATGCCTCACAGGTAACTCCATACACTCTGTAGTGTACATATGGAAACTTACCGATTCCAAAGGTATCCATATGTACTATGTGCTTTTGCTGCTACAGATATTTCTTTATTGATGGTTCTTAACACAACTCTTATAACTACTGGCTCAATATAAAAAGGATCCACACTCTCAGTCACCTGCTTACAGATACTAAGGTTTTCCGACACTTTCCAAAAGGTGTTCACATTACAATTTGTATAGTATTTGAATATGAAATGCATGCAGACTCACATGGCATGATGCTGTTGTCCATGGATTTCCATTTAAGAGATATGTAGTGTAAGGCGTTTGACTCCCACAGGCAGTCTCTAGAGATATTAAGAGTTATGTTGATATGCAGACATTAGTACTACTTTTTATATGTCACAGCCAGTGTTTCATAGACTTTTGCATTGTATAGGAATGCATATACTGTTTAAGGTGACATACACTGTCCACATAATCATCTGCATAACTGGGCCAAGGCAGGAATATGATCACGTTTATATCATCATCTTTCAGGTGGCCACCAGACATAGAGATAACAATTTCTCCCCATAGCAGAATGACATCATACTAGATGTTCTTCAGCAATATGGATTGACCCCCCCACCATTCACAAACCAACACTAGTTAAGGCCACATCTAATTGTATGTTTCTCACATCGAAGGGTGCAAGTGTTAAGGTGGATCATGGCACTTAACGATCCCCTCCTGATTGGATAGTATTCCCATAACTCTTGAATGTGCAGGGAATACAGGTTGGTGTAATCAAGTGTGGGCCAACATCACCGACATGATTTATGTGGTTGGAGGTCACAATGTTTCCCATGAGGCCTGTAGATGATGCTTCTCTGACATGATCCTCTGTGCAGCCAACAGGTTACGATAGTATAAGAAATAGATGGATGCCACAAGTGGTGGACCACCATTCACCTCCCCATGATATCAGAATATTTCTTATTTCCCATATACTGCAAGTGGGGAGTGATGCATCCCTGGGGGGTATAAGCAGGAGCTCCAGGCTGAACATATATGTCTTACTTTGTATGACATGGATGGCTATAGAGTAAATCATCACATATTGCTGTTGCATGCATATTCATATAGTATCATTTTGGATTTACAGCAGCAGAATTGAACTGTGTACACAGATCCACACAAGGTGATGATGAATATAAATGCAATGACATGTGCTCATACAACTGAAGTACAGACAGAACAGTGCAAACAACATGCATAATGCTGTCTGCATTAATATTCACAGTTCCATCTACCTCTGGAAACACCAGGGCATGGCAGGTGAGTGTCTCCAGGTTGTGTTACTGTGACCATTACCTGTTATTTCCTCAGTCTCATGTCATGGCACTGCTGTTTACTATCATATTGATATTTTCCTAACATTGTACACTACAGGCACATCCAGTGGAGGCCCAAGCCATGCAGGTGCAAGTACAGACAGACCAGGTATGGTACCATAACAGGTTCATAGTTTGCAACCATGTGTAGCAGACTTGTGTTATATGACATTAATGTCACTGTTTTTCAACACAGGAACATCTGGCCGACAGGTGCAACATCCACCCTAAAGAATCTGCAGCCCCTTATGTGTCATATATGTCATACTATCAGTACTCTGTTGCCTACATACATGACTGTGTTGTCTTTCTATTTACTTTCCCACTGCAGGATCTGCAGTGCAACACACAAACTCACAACAGCAGGAGTAAGTCATTGGTATGCTACTACATTTCAAGTGCACAAACAAGTGATATGTCTATATAAAACCTACTGTGTGTTTTAATGTCATTCAAATAGTTCATGCTGGCAATGAAGTAATTAATAATGCTGACATTTTTCCCTACAGTAGTTGAAGCGCATCTGTCATCTACCGCACTGTCTTCTCAGGAGGACTTCTCAGGTGTGTGTTATGTTTGTATTCATTACATATGTCATGTATGTTAGCTGTGAAACCTAATTGTCAATTCCCTGCAAGTAGATTTCATGACCAATACACAGAAAGACCTAATGGTAAGTCAGTATTATCTGTAACATTGCAGTGAGACATATTTGTCATATGTCTTTAATGATATCCAGCATGCAATGTAACCTTGTTGTCCTGATTTGTGTCACCTGTCTCTTCTTTTAGCACATCAACTATCTGTTGCCTCCATTAGCCTATCCAGTTATCATGATGTCGCATGTGATGTGTCTCAGTACGGTAGCATGGCCCCTGGCACACAGAACAGTGACATCATGATGCCGTCCAAACAAGATGGTGACACTCATGTGGATGTGGGTGCTGTAGCCTCGGATGTCAAGGGAAACTTGTTCAGCCATTCTGATAATGAAGGGACATCTGATGCTGGAAAGGATGAGGCCAGTGAACAACAGGCCCAAGTTGAGACTGCTGACTGATGTCAACAGTGCATCACAACACATTGCTACTGGCCATTGTAATAGGCATAGGCCTACAGACGGTGTCCATGAGCAGGTGTCAGAGGATGTCTGCCTAATTCTACAAAAAGAACAAGATCGCAGACACAGTGAGGTGATAGTGTCACTGGCTGCTCAGAATGAAAGTATGTTATCTGTGGCACAGTCAGTACAATCCCCAGCCTCTACAGAACTACAGCAGTGCTGTAGTACAAGCAAAGTTCTGCATGTCCTGACTGTGCTTAACCAATTGCCACATGAAAGAGGCATGCCCTTCTCAGCAGAACCAACCTTGCCCCTCAGGCATCAGTGTCTACACACCAACGTGCAGACACTTCCCCTGGTGGTCCATCTTCTGAGGGCCTGGCAATCACAACCAGTCAAGTCAAAGTCATGCTACTTCACTTCAACATAGTGGTGCCACCCCTTCGGTTTCTTCTGTGGAGCAACCTGGGCTAAATGTTTCTGTACATGGTAGGGTTAGAGCAGACTGTGGTGTAAGCAGTCAGCATGGGCACCCTAGACTGCATTAGAGTAACACAGATAGTTAGTCCACTCCATCCTGTACTGCCATTCTCACCCTGCGGTGATGGTGATTGCTGTGCAGAACACTGACAATGTCATCTGTTTGGGTTCATTGACATGACTGATGTCATGTGAGTCCAACAGTTTTACTAACCATAGCTGACTCCATTTATTACATTACTTTATCCATACTGTACAGTGATATATTTTGCTTCTGATATTAACAGTTCTGCATTATGTCCTGTATTGTTTACCTATTTGCTGCTTATTATAGTCGAGAAATAGGAATGTGTTGCACTTATGTGTGCCCCTTATTGCATGCCATACACTGATACAACAATCTAAGTCTGTATGCATACATTTGTCAGTTGTGCCCAGAGCTGATGATCCGTGTTGTGACAGATTTCTATATGTTCATAATGGCATATGTTATGATTATAGCATTATGTCTGATAGCCAGTGCATACATCTAGTAGGCAATAGCCATTAGATGAAATCTGAACTGCTGAGGTGGGGCAACAACTGAACATCGATGCTTAATCTGTGTACTCATGTACATGTAGCATGTCAAGACTTAAAGTTGTGGGTCAGATGTTGCTATGTTGCCTGGGCCTGCACTTGTGGTCACACACTATGTTGACTGCACCTTTGTCTTCTGCCCCTATGTCCTCCTGCTCCTCCTCTGATACCTGTGGGATGTCATCTTCATACATCTGAGGTTCTTGGGGTAGTTCACCCACACCTGTAGCTGGAAGACCCCCATGTGTTCTAATCAGCCTGTTGTGCAGTATGGTGCACACCATTATCACCTGTGCTGTCTTATCAGCTGTGTATTACAGTGCACCCCAAGATGTATCCAGACATCTGAGCCTAGCTTTCAGTACACCAAACACAAACACTGTGGTGTTTTTGGTTGTAATGTGTGCTCTGTTGTAGGCCTTCTACAGAGTTGGATGGATCAAGGTATGGGGTCATTAGCCATGACTCAAGTGAATAACCACTGTTGTTAACAATGACATTGTTTCAAGGGATATCCTTAGCTTACATCCTAGCTATGATCCTGCATTTACTTAGTAGCAGTCCCTCATATATTTCACCTCCCTGGAATGCAGCTCTTAGTCCACTTTCCCTCCAAATGGCAGCATCATGGACACTTCCAGGGTGTGTTGCCATTATGTTTGTTATG